>NC_056747.1:527924792-528084792 GCF_019279795.1 Protopterus annectens | reverse complement strand
TAAAATTGTTGTTTTCTGGCAAATCACTGGCAGATCATTGAGGTTGAAGTCAGAAAATAATGACAGTTGAGTTTCATACTTCATACCCTTCAGAAAATTAATTCTAATGCAAAACCTGCATTTCTATCAAATTTCTAAGTTTGTGAGAGCAGTACTTAAAGTGTCCCTATTTTGTGCCTTTGTACCCCCACTATTTTTGGCTTTTTCCAGATTTCTTAATCTTAAGAGGGTGAGAGGTATGTGTCCAGTGGTATGGTCCTGACTTACAAAAACCTCATTGCTGCTGCCAGGAATCACTCTCATTCTTCACTCTCTTCCCCCCATGACACACACACACAGTCTCTTTTGCATTCATGCACACATTCACTCACACACTCATACAGGCATTCACTTACCTGACGGCCCGGTGGTTGGAGACCGCTGCTATACTTGATGCCAGTTCTGCTAAAAAGCTACAGTAATTTTAGTGAGTTCAGTTCTCACTTGTCATCATAGCTCTCAATCTCTTAGCACAAAAAAACTGGACAAACTAAGCCAATAATGGGGGAATACAAATTCAGTTCTCACTTCTCACTCACCATACCTCTCAACTCTTAGCACAAAAAAATCTGGACAAAGCTCACAAGTGGTGGTGGCTAGGGACTTTAGGTTCTTTTTACATTGGCAGACTAAAAGAATGTTAATTAATGTACATTTTGTGAAATAAAATAAATCTAGAACTCTTAATTATTGCCGTTATTTATTGAGCACAATTTGCCACTTTTCCTCTAAAAGTCACCAGGTTTAAGAGAGGGACAGACCTATAATTTGAGTCAAAATCAGGGACGTCCTGAAGAGACAGTTATATGAGTCAGCCTAGTAGTCTGTAATCAGTTTAGAAAAAACACGTAGACCTGCTTAACTTCCAAGTTTGAGACCCCATAAACGTACAAAACTAGTTCCCTAACCAACTTCGCTAGCCAATACCCAGGTACACAATTTACCATGTTTACAAATAAAAAAACATCTACTACATAACGAGCTTTTTTTGCATTTGTTTTGGTCTTTCATCTGTGGGATAATTTTACTGTCAATCATTGAATGTCATGTCCAAGTTACATATAAGATAAGTGTCTCAGCTCAAGAGTAAAACACAGAACGTCATAACACAGAAGGCATGAGTTTTTTTTTTACCTGTCCAATTTATAAGTCATGATAAACCCTCAAAGTTTAAATGGATTTTATTCCCACTGACACTGCCTCTTCATTTTTTGCTTATAAAACCAAAACATTTTACATGCATCTTCTGTCTGTAATAGTATTCAGAGATTTACAAATAAAACATAACATTCTGTAACACTTCACTAACTTTTTCATGCCACTCTCAATTATTTTTTTTTCAAACTGTTTCTCCTGCTGCTTGACAACCATCAGACAACAGGTGAGAGCTGACTGAGAGAGATCATCATCCTGGCAGCCATTAGGGATGGTCCAAAGGTTTTTCCAGTTTTCTCTTCAAACCTAACCCTGAGCTCACCCATCAAGGTACTGAGGATGAGGAGTGCAAAGGGCGTGCAAAGGGCTGCCACAGTATTATGTTGTACAATGTAGGCAGTAACCTCCATGGGGAGGGGAGGAAGTATGTAGAACCAAACATCCAAACCAAATGCCATCATTGTCTAAGCTGTGCTAACTCTTAAAATTGACATATAGTTCACTAATCCTAGTTAACACTTATGATACTTATCCCAAAGCTGTCAAGTTTAAAAATTAGTGAATCAGTTCACAGTTAATATGCAACCTGCTACTTCGTTTTGTCAAATACAAAATAAGAGATGACTAACTTGCAAAAAGGCACTAAAGTGCAATTCACACACAAATGTCTGCACAAAGTACTTTGTCCTAATTTAGACCACCTGATAAACTGTAGCCAACCATTTAGAGCTCCGACATCAGTCAAAGACTTTCTAATCATTCTTAAGACCCACATCTAGGCTCAGTGATATAACATTGAGTTATACCTTTTCTAAAACTTGGACTCTACAACTTGACACCTACATTGTACAGAACTCAACATTTTTCACATACTTATTAGAAAGTGGATTACAGGGGTAATAACTGTAAAGGCTGTAGCATGACCTACCCCACTGAATCATTATAATTCTGTTTCATCCTTAGCTCTTGGTCCCCCATAACTCAATCCATTTTCCTAGCACACTATATTGAATTCCAGCCCTGGGTCTTCAAACATATTTTCTACACTGACTTGAAACATCTGTGTTCTCTTGACTACCATGTAGAAACTATGACAGAGTATTCATACATTGACTGCTTATACTGGCAAACTTAATAACATTAGCCTACATTTGTTAACTAAAATAAATGAAGAAATACCAAACCAACAGGCTAAAATCCATGAACTTTAATAGCTGTATCCAAAAGGGTGGTAAGCGCTTTCACGGTGACCACACCGCTTCATCAGACAACATTAACTAAGAAATACAAGCCTTTTATACAAAGTGTGACCAATAAAAAGCCCTTAGTCATGATGTCATCAAAAAGTTACATTTTTTTTAAAAGAACACATACTGCAGAAAACATATTCACTTAGACATAACGAATATGTTTTATTTTTATATATATTTTATAAGTGCAATATGTTTGCATACATTTTTATAGCTGTTTTTATTCATGATATATGAATGTGTTTTCTGCGGTATGTGTTTTTTTTTTTTAATTTGTAACTTTGATGACATCATAATTAAGGGCTTTTTATTGGTCACACTTTGTATAAAAGACTTGTATTTGATGAAGCGGTGTGGTCACCATGAAAGCGCTTACCACTCTTTTGGATACATCTATTAAAGTTCCTGGATTTTAGCCTGTTGGTTTGGTATTTCTTCATTTATTTTATTCTTATTTTTGTCTTACCTACCTTTATCCTGCTATCATATATATTTTTTGCTTTACATTTAACTGTCCACTATTATTGGTCCATTGCCCGGTTGTCAAATTCATATTCACATAGTGCTTCTTTGTCAAACTGGCATTGTTTGAATGGGAAGCATATACTGTTTAATCACAGGTATCTCTAAAGGGTAGCTGACTTTCGACTAAAGTTAGATACTGTGGCTGTCTTACCTTACACATATAGCCAACCCAAAGCCAGTAGATTAGAGCAATAATAAGTCGTATAGGATATGCTTGTGCTGCAGTTCGAGTTCCGAACATAAAGTGCTGCCAATAATCCATTACAAGTGCCATTCCCACTCGCATTTGAACAGTCAGGCCAGCTGGAAATGTATGCACGACGTGAGCTCCTTGAGCTCAATTCTGACTGGCTGGTAGCCCTGACTGAGCTGACGTCACTGTGCATGTGATGACGTCAGCTCAAACAGCGTGAAAATCGGAAAGTTTAAAAAAAAAAAAAAGAAAGAAAATCTGAAATTAAGGGAGTAATTTGGTATGGTTGGGAGGTATGGTTTGTGGTGCCCCTTTGAGGAAGCAGCAGTGAAGGTTAGTTTAGACATTGTTTTTCTTTATTTGTATGTGTCTGTCCATTAATGTTGTTTTCAATATTTTCTGTGATTTGAACTCTGTGGTTCACTGTGGATATATATTTAGTATTTTCTTGTTTTTTTATTATTTATGATTAAATGTATTTAAACTTTTCATTGTGCTTGATCCTTTTTAGAAAGTATTAACCTTTGAGAGTACTTTATTTATTTGGTGACACTGTGTGGGCCACTCCAGAAAGCCGAGCTGGCTTGGTGAACTACTGCCATTTGTGTTGGTATTAATATTGCTTAGTATAATTGGACACCGTTTGTTAAGAGCCTTATGGTAACTTGACTATTGGCAGTCATAACTACCTTACAGTCTGGGCAAAGTTGGTAGAGCGAGTAATCTGTGCCAGTCTTTCCCAGGTGTGTATGTGAGAAAATTAAATCGTAGAGTGTGCGTGTCAGCTACTTGGGGCAGGGACATGAAACACTGGATTTACAGAAAGGGTACTGGAAGACGTGGCTTGAACACTGTCCTGAGGAACAAGCCCTACAGCTGTACCACTGGGGAGTCTAACTGGGGATCTGCAGGGAGACTGATGTAGTGACATCCAGACCCTGGGCTGTGTGTATTTGGTTTGTGCTGTTAAGGGAAATTGTACTTGATGCAGAGAGGTCTGCATCTGGAGATACTGAGTGTATCCATTTGTATTCCAAGTGCACGTCAGTCTCCAGGGTCAGTGGTGTGGATTTAGGCTCCTTGATTACTGTCACAGCATGGGGACAACACATATTAGTAGCGGTAGTGGGTGTTACAATAACCACAATATTTATGATGTTTTATGCTCGAGTGTTGCAGACAGCCCTTGAATGTTATGCTTAAGCCCTAAAGGAGTTGGGAGATAAAAATGTATAAATACACCAAGAATATCAGTCAGCATGGTCTGTGAAGACCATATCTTTCAAAAGCAGGTGTGTTCTTAACGAGCAAGATTATTCAGAGTCATTGAGAAAAAGCATTTTTTACTGAGAGGATGTTATATCTATAAAACCGACTCTAAGGAAATTATAGGATCAGAAGATGCAAGAAATTTCAAGAAAAAAATAAGACAGAGATATAGGGCAATTACTGTGGAGGAAAAGTTAGCTTTTACATTGAGTAGGATCTGCTGCTTTCCCATTAGCTAGGAAAAAAGGAAAATATTTTAGGACAGAGGTTTCAAACAGGGATAAGGACTGCTGAGTTTGTTATTGTATTACTGTATTATTTACAATGAGTTTAGCACTTCCTGTCCTCTGCTACATGCATCTGATAGTGTAATAACATGACTGACTGTTGTCAAAGAATATGCATCAGATTTTATATGCATTAACTTTTTTGATCTGACTCTGTTGGAAACATATGGGGCAATTAATGAGGGTACACTGAACATGACTGTAACTTACTTTGTTTTACTGAAACAGGCAAGACATCAGTATTTTTTTTTTTTTGGCAAACTTCTTTCATTAAAAGATTGTTGACAAAAAGAATGAGAGAAGCTTGCCATTGTCACTGACATAGGAGTTCCCCATGTAATTTCTGTTAGTAACTGGTTCCCCTCAACAACCTCTCCATCAGAGACCAAAACAGAATCAAGTTTCTCTTTAGTTCTCAAAGGAAAGAGAGCAGCACTGTATCAACATGCGGGCCCTAGCCTTCTGGAGTGGGATCCTTATAATAAGATGAAATAATGCCGTTTGTATAGAGCAATGAATTGTGCACCTCTGAAGGTGGAAGCTTAAAATACTTGCGCTAGTTAACATTATTTTTTACTCAGAAATTACTTATTTAAACACTGAGTAATGCAGGAGGGACCCTGACCCTAATGCATGCTCTCTTGATTTTTAAATACCCCCCCCACACACACACACACACACACACACACTCTGGTATTCTGAGGTAGTTTGGAAAGATTCCAAACTGGTATTGAAGGGCCTTTCATACTGTCTGACGGGTGTGTAAGAATCTTGGAATGCTGCCAAGGTACACAGTGCCAGTAATCGTTAACTCAGTCTGCAAACAGTTCAAATAGCACTAAAGAGGCCGTCAGCAATTCAATTAGAAAAATCCTTTCATGTCTCCGCTGCAAGGCAAAGAAGGTTTTATTTAGTTTCCCCGCCTGTGCAGAATTGTTTCAGGAGGGAAGCTATTCTTGCCAACTCCTTTTAGAAGTAGAGAATGACTTTGCTTGTGCGTCTAAAAAGTGTAAGTTCTCTTTTTGGTTTCTCTTGCTTACACAACAGATGGGATATTAAACTGTACCTGAATGACATTCCACCCCTTGAGATCTCCTAGTGGGCAGGGTGCAGCTTTGGAGGTCTGCATGCTTGGACAGTTCGCACTGTTCTCAGAGCAGTACCTTTATTGTGATCCTGCCCTCCTGCAATGAAACTCTGCAGTATGTTATATAGTGCACATCTTAGTAGGGTTACTTTATTTTTCCTTTTCTGTTTTCACTGTCTCTGTTAACCCCCTTCTTAAGTTCTGCACCACACTGGACTTTGTAAAGTAATGCATCCACGGCTGTCCCATGTTAATAATACAATGATAACCTAGATTTAAAAATACATTATTTTGTCTTATTTACCTCCTCCTATGCTGTGCTGGCTAGCAGTTAGTATGTCTATACTAGTACTTAAACTAATTACTTCCCAAGGTCAGCTTTACCTCTAGCCATCTTTTACCCATTGTTCAAGGCATGTGCAGAACATAGTGCAAAACTGAAGGTCTTTATAACTGGCAAGAACACACACAGATCTAAACTTGGTAAACTGTAGCTAAATGAACTGGAATGGCTCTTCAGGTAGTTGACTTGAAAAGAAAGGATGAACTGCAGAGAAGCTCAGTGGAATGAAGTGTCTTTAAAGAAAGAAAAACGTAGGCTATTTTTTCTTTTGTATACTGGTATTGTAATTGTAATTCACATATTTTAGCTTTTAAACTTGTTTCCTGCAGTGTACACCGATTCACAGTTCAGAGTGTCCTGTTCTTTAACCTCTTGCAAACTGTCCATCTCTGGCTGAATACTTTCTCCTTAGGCACTGGAATGGAAAGCTGAGAACTGTATGACCAAAGTTTACTTAGCACTTTCCAGGGATTTAACCAGAGTGTTTAGTATACATCTTTCTGGTACTTTCAGGTATATACTGAGCAAGAAGAGCTTTGAATGATGTGAGATTTTATCCTTTAATAATAAAAAAAAAGTAGGCATATATTGTCGAGATAAAATTAGGGCTGTGACGACCCTGCACTAGGCATATATTGTCTAGATAAAATTAGGGCTGTGACGACCCTCCACTGGACCAGTAATCAAGAAGCCTCATTCACTGAGAGGATGACAAGTGTACACACACACACACACACACACACACACACACACACACACACACACACACATTATTTTCAGATGCAGCTCTCTGCATCAAGTGCAGTTTCCCTTAAAAGCACACAGAGACCGCAGTCAGTTCAGGGCTGGTTTCTCCCTCTTCCTCCAGATCCCCAATAAGAGTCCCCACTGGCACAGCTATAGAGTTGAAATCTCAGATGAGCGACCAAGCAAAGACCTCCAGCACCCTTTCTGTCCAACCAGTGCTTCTTGTCCCTGCCCAAGTAGCTGACACACACACTCTTTGAGGTTTGATTTACACACACACCTGGGAGAGGCTGGCACAGGTTTACTAGCTATGTCCCCTTCTGCCCAGACTGTAAGGTAGTTACCACTGCTACCATTCTTATCAACTACTTTAAGGCCCTTAACAAAGGGTGTCCAATCGTACGGTGTAGTATTGATATCAACACAAATGGTAGTTTGACCAAGAGCAAGGCTATTAGGCGTGGCTCACACAGTGTCATCAAATATGCAAGTACTCTCAAAACTTCAATATCTCTGTAAAGATCAGCCACAATGAAAGGTTTAAATGTATTTAATAACAAGTAATAAAAGAACAAGGCAATACTAAATATATATTCCTAGTGACATCAGAGTTCAAAACCACAGGAAATACTTAAAACAACATTGCAGACCAGTCTCAAATAAAGAAAAATATCTAAACTAAGCTTTACTATATTCCTGACTGAATCTAAGAGAATTATACTGTAGCCTAAGGACTTACTAATAGAGCAAGGCAGATGTATGGTGACTGGATCATGTTGTTGTCAGGTCCAAGAT
This sequence comes from Protopterus annectens, assembly GCF_019279795.1. Lineage (NCBI taxonomy): Eukaryota > Metazoa > Chordata > Ceratodontiformes > Protopteridae > Protopterus > Protopterus annectens. The sequence continues at coordinate 528,077,102 of NC_056747.1, read as the reverse complement.
GTAATACGGAATGTCCTGTCTCAATAAACGACTTCTCAAAATAATATCTCAAATTTACTGCTGGGGTAGCTTGCAGGATGACATCACTTCTTGTCATCTGACCCTAGTTGCCATGCAAAACAACCATTGATGGCAACTGGTAGCATTTAGCATATGCCTGTAAAAATACATAGACAAGTCCTTTTCCTCAGCTCTTTGGCAGATGCTGGAAGTCATAAAACGACTGTATTCCTTTATGCTTTCAAGAATAGTAATTAGTTCACACTAAAGATAATACAGAAAGCTTCCTAGCACAGACTTTGTATCTTGCTGCATTGAGAACTGAAAGATGCATCTTTTATGGCCTAGTCTATAAAGTAATTTAATTTTAAATATTTTTCTAACGTTTGCTGAACTGAGGTTAACCTCCTGTATTCCACTTTCCACTGTTAAAATATATACATTTAAACAGTTACAGTAGTGTATGTACATTTCTGTTGTCTTCCAGTAGGGCACACTGTGGTTACATTTTAAATACAGCACTCTACACATACCTTTTCAACACACACATCTGTACAAGCAGTTTGATGTACATGTGACATACAGTTTTAATACATTTGTAACACAAGCATCTTATGTAAATCATTTCGATATTCACCAGTGACATAATTATTTACAAAATTACAGCTAACTGTACTGGCAGTACCTCCTTTTGTTACAAGGGCTATAACATTTAGGCTAGTATTCCCAGACACCTCAAAGTACATTGCCTTTTGTGTGTGTGTTTGTTTCTTGAGAGTTCAAATTTCTAAAATGTAAAAAACACAGAATAATAAACTTTACAGTTTGCTTATGTGAAATGTAGAAGTATAAATGTTTGCATGCAGTGCCATTTGAGTTGACAGTATAAGCAGCACACAGGCACCAGAATGTTTGTTCCTACATTTTTCAAAATGAGATTAGTGAAGTGAGGTCTAACTGGTTGCAGAGAAATTTTGCATGTGAAGTGGTTCCCAGAAGATTGTCTAAGAATTTTAAAACTGAGCTTCAGATGAACTGCTGATATTCCGAGGAGAGGAGAAGCATTTTTCTAAGGAACCAGTTGTAGCCTGACAGAGGCCAGGAGTCTTGGAGATGGTATTTAACTGATGGCACATTCATATGCCTGGGAATGTTTTTGACATGCACTTAGATCACTGCATGTCTACAGATCAGAGAAGAGCTGCAGAGACTCTTGAGAAAAAGAAAGCCCGCAGAAAGATGATGGGGAACCATTTCTCCTATTATCCTAAAAACTTAAGTGTGATTATTGCACAGCGTTATTCAGCATCTCCCCAGGGTCCACTTGGCCTATAAGTGGGAATTCTTTGTCCTGGGATGATACTGTGGAGCAGCTGCATGGTCATTTGTTATACACAAATGTGGTGTAGAGGCCTTGATTTTCCTGATCCTAAAATAAATATGTAAAAAAGAATCAATGTCAGCTAATGGTGACTGTAAGCATTTTTGAACGTGATACCAAGTAAGTGTTGCACTGCCCAAGTCAGATGTCTGTTTTGCTGCCACTGATAAGAGCTTTTTTTTTTTCAGCCACAATTGGTAGTAAAAATTCACTCATGGTTTATTTTGCTGCTAGATAGGTGGTGAAAAAAACACAATCTACAAACACATCTATAAGCCTGACAACCACAGTGCTGTTAGCCATCCACAACCCTCTCCAAACATTGATGAAATCAGAGCTCGGGTGAATACCCACTCTTGTTTCATTTTGTTAAAGTGCAACTTGACGTGTTAGCAAGAGTCCATTTGCTGTATGTAGAGTTTCTTTTCCTTGGGTCATATATTCATAGGTTGGTACTAGGCTATCGGCCCTAGGGCCTATACAAGCCTAGCCATAACAATTCCCTGGATATTTCTTCCCACAATATTTACTTCTCTGGACCCCTGTCTAGCAGGGCGACTGACATGATCCCCGGGGTGAATTTCCTATCTCCCATCCAATCATCAAGGTTCCTTTTGAAGAGGGCCAATGAGGCGCTCTGCTTGACATGTATGGGCAGTCTATTCCAGGGTATGGGGAGTCTCTGGGTCAGGAACCTATCCCTCCAGCATGTTTTGTTCATTGTGATGGCAAGGTTTAGATCCCTGGAGCATTTGGCTCTGAGGGATTGGGATTTCTTTAAGTGGAGCATGTCCAACAGCTCAGGGTTTGACATGGCCTTGACTGTTAAGCAGAGATCGCCTCTGAGTAGATGATATGCCACAGAGTATAGCTGCCGTTTTTTTAGATGGTCAGCATATGGCATCTGCTTTAGGCCTGTGATTCTTTTAGTGAGGTATTTCTGTGGCCTTTCCAGCTGTTGCAGATGTCTTGTGAGGTACATACCAAATGGGGCATTATACTCTATAATGGGTCTAATGAGGGATGAGTACAGTGGGACAATGACCTCCTTTTTTCTGGATGAAAAGCCCTTAGTGATGAGGTGTGCCACATAGAAGGATTTCCTGACTGTTGTGGCGATGTGGTTATCGAAAGTAAGATCACTGTCCACCTGTGTCCCTAAGTCTCTCATCACACTTTCGGTATTTAGTGTACTGCCATCTATGTGGTAATTCATGGGTACATGTTTTTTTCCAAAGGGGATAACTATACATTTCTTGGCATTAATCTTGAGCCCATGGCTCTGGCACCAAGCATCTGTTTCTGTAAGGCCCTTTTGTAGAATATCCACATCATTTGGGGATTCAATAATGGCTCCCAGTTTGAAGTCATCTGCAAACTTTGTTAGCCAGAGTCCCTTAGTGTTGGCCTGTACTTCAGAGAAATAGATGCCAAACAAAAGTGGTCCCAGGACTGAACCCTGAGGTGCTCCACTTGTCACTTGTCTGGAACTGGATTTGGAGTTGGCTATTTTTACAGTCTGGGTTCTGTCAGTAAGCCAGTTGGCAACCCATCGAGTGACGTAGGAATTTATGCCCAGCTTAGTAAGTTTTTCTATGATTCCAGAGTGGGGGATGGTGTCGAAGGCCTTGGCAAGGTCCAGATAGGCTGTGTGGACCGCATTACCCTCGTCCACAACTCTGGAGACTGATTCGAAAAAGTCAATCAGATTCAGGAGACAAGATCGGCCCTTCACAAACCCAAACTGGGTGGGGTCCAGTATTTGAAGGTTGCCAATGTCTTTGTTTATAAGTTCCATGATAATTTGTTCCATGCCCTTGCAGATCAGGCTTGTCAGACTGATGGGACAGTAGTTCCCAGGATCCAAGGCAGATCCCCCCCTTGTGGAGTGGGATAACTGTAGCTGTGCACCACTCAGTGGGCACAAAGTCTGAGGTGAGGCTATGATTAAACATGACACTTGGGTGAGGTGCCAGTTCATTTTGTAGTTCATGTAGTACACAGCCTGGGATGTCATCTGGTCCCATGGATGCTGTATTCTTAGCTTTGGAGAGTGCGGTTTCTACCTGTGTGGCCGTGATTACCGGAATTTGGCAATCTTTTGGTATTGAGATGGGCCCTTTAGGGGGTGAAGTTGGCACTAAATTGATCTGCCAGGATATTGGCAGTATCCTTGGAATCAGTATATTTAATGCCATTCTGTTGTAGCTCATAGCAGATCTGAGCATTGCCATTTAGATTCTTGACATAACTATAGAATGCCTTGTGACTGTCTTTGGAATCTTTGGCAATTTTATTTTCGTAACTAGCTTTTGAGGATTTTATGAGGGATCTCAGCTTCTTACTGAGGCTGGTGAGGGAGTTTTTTGCATGCTGGGATTTTTCTCTTTTCTGCAACAGTTTCTTCCTTCTGTTGTATAGTTTGTTTATAGCAGGGGACCACCAGATTGGCTTCCTTTTTTTGGAGAAGAGCATCTTGGTTCTATTTGGGATGGCACGATTCATGCACGAGTGGATGTGCTCGTACAGTGCCTTAGTGTAGGATTCTGCAGTCGAACTTTCAGATCCCGTCTGCATGGGTGTCGGGAAGTTTGTCACTTCTGACTTCAGTAGCATGAAGTTGGCTTTGGAGAAGTTTTTTTAAGGAGGTTTCCTTACTGGGGGGTGGGGGTGGGATGTGGATGTCAAGGGTGATTTGCTTATGGTCAGACCTGACCAATGAGGGGGTGACCAATGAGGGGGTGACCACTGGTGTGGAGCATCGATCTCCCATGTTGGTAATGACCAGGTCTAGGATATTGGAGCCCCTGGTGGGACAATGGATTAGTTGATCCAGGGCGTTGGAATTTATGAATTCTAAGAACTGTTGGGAAAAGGAGTTGGTACCCGAGTAGTTTTCCCAGTTAATGGCAGGGTAGGTGAAATCACCCAGTTTTAGGGTGTTTGGTTGTATCTCAATATTTTCCAGTATGTTTAGAAAGGTGTAGTGAGAATCTTGGGGCATGGTGGGGGATCTGTAGCAAGCTACAATTTGGATTGCAGTCTTACCTAGTGTTAGTTGCACCTGGAGAATTTCAGATGCATTGTGTTGGGCAACTAGCCTGGAGGTGTGAATATCCTTGGTGAATATGGACAGTCCTCCACCTTTAGTGTTTTGGTCTTAGTTTTGTGGCTGAAAAGTGTGGTAAACAGTTGTAGCCTGGTATTGCAGGGGTGTTCTCTGGAGCCTTGAACCAGGTCTCAGTTACTGCACAGATATCGATGTTCTCCATTTGTAGGAGTGCCTCGAGAAAGTGCATTTTGAGGTTTAGACTTCTAGCATTGAGTAGCATTACCTTCAGATTTTGCATGCTTGTATCTGTTACGGTGGTGGTTTTATCCTTTGAACCTTGCCTAAAAAAGGCACTATAGGGGTGGCAAGAGCTTTAGCCAGTAACCTGAATCCCAGGGGTGACAGGTGCAGACCATCTCTGGCAAAGCATCGTGGTTTGTCGATCATGTCTTCCCAGGCAGACAGATACTGGATCTACTTTGAATGACACCAGAAACTTAACCAATTGTTGAAGTCAATCATTTTGTCCTTATACTGTGGTATCATTCTGGGTGAAGGCAGGATGCTACTCAGGGCTAGGGTCATACCTGCCTGGGCCACATGATCCAAGAGCTCTTCCATGTCTCTTTTCATGTAGTCCAGGGAGGTACGTCTCAAATCATTCACTCCAGCATGGACAATGACAGAGTCGTATTTGTACTTGTTGTGGATTGAATTGAGTGCATGCATTATGTGGCGGACCCTAGCACCCCACAGGCAGCTGACTGTAATTTTCTCCTTGTTCAGCCTGGTGAGTGGGACATCAGTGTGCCTGACTATAGACTCACCTATGACTAAAGTGTTTGGTACATTGTCTTGCCTTAGGGGCTGTTTTTGGGTGGCACACTGGTGTTGTGAGCTATGTGTCACTTTGGTTGTGACTGGTGTTTGTTTGCGTTTCCAGCTTCGGAGGTCCTTGTTGCTTGGGCAGGTTAATGTTAAGGGCCTCCGTATATGTGGGTTTAGTGTTGCTATGTGTGGGTGTTGATGGTGTGGATTTTGAAGGGCTATGAGTTGCTTGAGATGTAGTGCAGGTGTTAACCTTCTCCTCTTGACTGTCTAGCACAATCTTGGCCGGAGAGAGCTTTGCTTCCAGTTTGGCTATGTAAGTGCATCTCTCACAGGTTGTAGTGTTGGGTGGTAGGAGGAGAGGATTGTCTGTGTACATGAGGCAGTTGCCGTATTGCCCCAGTATGCCCAGATTCACCAGGTGGACAGGAGAAATCACTGGAAGCTGACCTTGGACATGCCTGTTTAGGTGCTTTTGTTGTAAAGTTTAAGAGCTATTTTCCCTTACCTTTGCAAGCTACCTTTGTAGCTATTATCCTCTTGTTATATGTTGTTGTTTTCATTGTATGTTTTTATTTTGATATGGTGCTGTATAACCTTGCAAAAATTTTATGTGCAAAATGTTTTGGAAAAGAACCACAAAATGTTCGATCAAGTTTGCTCCTGGCTTTGTGGTATAGTGGGATGAAACCCTATCTTTGACCCAGATGACCTGAGATTAGTTACAAGTGGAGGATGAGAGTGAGCAAATGAAGCCCAGGTGGATGGAAGCTTCCACCTCCTGTAGAGAGACATACAACTTACAGCATTATGGACTGGCGATGCACTTGACTTTGCCAGGCTGCCTTCATGAGACATGGGTGAGAATATGCAAACCCACAGGGTAGGGTGCAGCAAGCCTCAGTCATCCACTGGGACTGGCAGGGTTCGGGTTTTAACCAGGAAGAAAAACTGATAGCTGCCTTAATGATGGCCTCTTAGGTCCACTAAGTTTACCTGTCAGACTCACTGATTTGCTTTTGAGGATTAGTGAGACAAAGACTGGTAATAAATAACAGACCAGGTGTACTTTGCCTAGAGATGGTTTTGTACCAAGTTGATCCCTAGAAATGAACCTTGTTAGTTAAACTCTTGCAAAACACTACCTTGCTGTGCTGTATTGTGCAACTGTGCAGAAAGGGCAGTGAAAGTAAATTTAGGATCACTTCAAGTGCCCTCATCCTCAGGGAAATTTTAGTCTATACTTCTCCCCCATTCCAGGTAGTGATTGCCTGCAACTCCACTTTTTTTACTGCTTTTTACCAACTTGTAATAGTGTAACCCTTAACCTTTCATCAGGAGGGTCGTCCAGTTTCTTTCAGGATTGAGCATAGTTGCTACCGTTTACATGTAAGAGCAGGAGACAGAGGGCAGAGACAGTGCAGCAGCTGATAGTGGCCATTATCCCTCTTGCTAGCTGCTTCTGATCATTACTTTCAACTTCAGCATGAAGTAGGAATGACCTGTGTGTTGTACATGTCCTAGAATGTTTCCCTTATTCACGTTACCACATTATCTCTTTACATAATGGAATGTCCAACCCCAAGGGCTTCCTTGGGTCTATTAGATATCTTGATGGAATTGCTTCTTCCCGTCAATTTCTGTATGTAAATACAAAGGCGCTGGAACACAAAAGTCACCCCTAATGAAGGGCTCATGCCAGCTCAAAAGCTCAAGAAATTGCAAAACCTGTGTTGGACCAGTAAAAGGTATTGTATCACGTCTGTGCTCCAGTGTCTTTTGTCTTTTCTCTTAGTGGACCAGCACTGCATTTCTTAATTTTTTTTTTTTTTTTTTTTGTATAGAAAGGGAGACTGGGCTTTGTTGCCTTCATACCTCTCAACTATTCAGACTTTTGCCCATTTGTGGTCTGTTGCCCGTAAAATTTGTGGTTCTCTGGTAAAATTGAGAATTGAAGTCACTAAGTAATGACATACTTTGTGTTGCAGACTTCATATCTGTCAGAAAATGCATACTACACAAATCCTGTTATTATAGCAATTTATTTAAGTTTAACAGAGCAATATTTAAAATCTGTCCCTGTTTTTGGGCCTTTGTCCTCCTGTTATTTTAGGCTTTGTCCAGATTTCTTGTGCTAAGAGGTTGAGAAGTATGGCTGCCTTATTCATTCCCTGCTAACAAGCCAGCCTTTTCAATGGACTGGCCATTTCTGGGATGTATGTTCTGTTACCAGAATGTTGTCTGCTTTAACAGCAAACCATTTTTCTTTCTACTGAAATATTAACATGCACCTGTAGCAGAGTTAATGCTTTAAAGCTGCACCATTTATTCCCTTTCCCCAGCTTATTGATTCAGATATGTCTTAGGGGTGTTGCAATACATTTATGTGCTTAATCCAGCGATACCCTTTTGTATTGCAGTAGTGTGTGGTCTAAATTGGCCAAACATTATCTCAGTGCTGTGAATGTGAAACTGTGTCATAAAATATATAGCTTAGAACATAAGAACTGCCATCCCTCACAATTTAAATTTCTTCATTGTTGATGAATTTATTACATCATTTAATTATTTACCCCTTGTTCTGAGGAAGAGGACAGTTGTAGCTTTCCTTTACTTGCTGTCTTATCTTCAGATTGTGCCCTCTTGTTCTTGTGTGTCATTTTTGTTTTGAGACTGTTTGTCTAAACAGCTGCTGCCAAGCTGTGATGGAGTGAGGCATCAGCTTGTACTCTGTGTAGTATTTCTGTTTATGACTGTCATTTGTAATTATTTGAAATATTGAATAATGCATGAGATAGTCTTTGTCTCTAGGGGGCTACTCCCAATATTTTTTATTGAACAACTTTTTGAACTCTGAGGAGAATCACCCATATGTGAAATTGTGATATAAACCCAAACGTTGTAATGCAAATTGCTGCAGTTATATTGATTTTTCTGCATTTTGAGAGTTTGTGTGTAGTGCACTTATTTTTTGCTGTAGTGTACTGAAGTTATTGAACAAGGGGAAAGGTAATTGGGCCAGTGATTGTAGAGGGTGAAGCCCTAGATGACCCGTGTTCAACTAGTGGTAAGGTTATCGCTGCAAGGGATAGAAGGCAGAGGATGGGCTTGAGTTGCCAATGCCAACTTAGCCAAAATGAGGGTGGGAGGCAGTGAGTATGCCATATTAATAACTAGTACATGTAGATGGGTGATCGCTTATGGAAGAGGCAGGGCAGGTTTGTGCTTCTGCAGCAGAGCAAGCATGACTTGAGTTGGGGAGGTAGACTTGTGGGGTCTATGTTATAGGTTCATAGGTTCATACTAGGCTATCTGCCCTAGGGCATTTATAAGCCTAGTCAGAGTGTGTTTGGCTTTCGCCACCCATTTTAAATTAATTTTGCTATGCCCTTTTTTGAGGTTAGTATACTGTGCCTCTGTCTAACAGTGACACAGAAGTGATACCCGGGGTAAACCTACGATCTCCCATCCACTCATCAAGATTCCTCTTGAAGAGAGTCAATGAGGGACTCTGCCTAACCTGGACTGGGATTTTATTCCAGAGTGAAGGGAGCCTCTGGGTTATGAATCTGTCCCTCCAGCATGTCCTATTTATTTCAGAGCTGAGGTTCAAGTCTCTCGAGCGTGTAGCTCGATGGGATTTGGATTTTCTGAGGTGCAGCATGTCCATTAATTCCAGGTTGGACATGGCTTTATACGTCAGGCACAGATCGCCTCTGAGCAGGCGGTATGCCACTGAGTAGAGCTGGAGTTTCTTTAACCGGGCAGCATATGGCATCTGTTTGAGCCCTTTGATCCTCTTGGTGAGGTACTTTTGGGGTCTTTCCAGTTGCTGCAGGTGTCTGGTAAGGTACATCCAAAAAGGGCATTGTACTCAATTATGGGCCTGATGAGGGATGAGTAAAGAGGCACGATGTCCTGCCCTGATCTAGATGTGAATCCCTTCATGATTAGGTGGGCTATATAAAATGTTTTTCTAACCACTTTGGCCACGTGGTTGTCAAATGAGAGATTGCTATCAACTTGGGTCCCCAGGTCCCTAATTTCTTCTTCTGTACTTAATGGATTACCACCTATGTGGTAATTTGTGGCACTTTGTTTTTGCCAAAGGGGATGACTATACACTTTTTGGCGTTTAGCTTGAGGCCATGGCTCTGGCACCAGTTGTCTGTTTCTATGAGGCCCTTTTGGAGGATGCTTGTGTCGGCTGGAGAGTCGATTATGGTGCCCAGTTTGCAGTCATCTGCGAACTTGGTCAGCCACAGTCCTTCCGTGTTGGTCTGTACCTCCGAGAAATATATACCGAACAAGAGAGGTCCCAGGACTGAGCCTTGTGGGACACCACTTGTAACTGGTTTGGAGTCTGACATGGCTCCAGCAATTCTAACCATGTGGGTTCTGTCCTTGAGCCAGTTTGCAATCCATCTAGTGACATAGGGGTTTATATTTAAGCTGGTGAGCTTATCTATAATGCCCGAGTGGGGTATTGTATCGAAGACTTTTGCGAGGTCCAGGTAGGCTGTGTGGACAACCTTCCCCTCGTCAGTGGCCTTGGTGACTATTTCAAAGAAATCAACCAGGTTTAAGAGGCAGGATCTGCCCGTAACAAAGCCGAACTGGGTAGGATCCAGTGTCTGTAGGTCCCCAATATCTTTATTTATGAGGTCCATGATGATCCTTTCCATAGCTTTGCAGACCAAGCTAGTCAGGCTTATGGGGCGATAGTTTCCAGGATCCATTGAGGCACCACCTTTATGGAGAGGGACCACTGTTGCTGTACGCCACTCTTTGGGTACATATCCTGTAGTAAGGCTGAGATTGAACAGTAGTTTTAAGTTTGGGTTTAGCTCTTCTTGGAGTTCATGTAGGACGCAGCCCGGGACACCATCCGGTCCCATTGATGCTGTGTTTTTTGCTTTGGAGAGGGCATCTCTTACCTGAGCATCTGAGATGTCAGGGGGGCAGCACTCTGCTGGGATAGATATTTGCCCTTTTGGTGGGGAGAAGTTTGCGCTGAACCTGTCAGCTAGGATGTTGGCGCAATGTCTGTGGGTTCGGTGTATTTTTTTCATTTTGGACCAATTCTGAGCTTATCTGGGAATTCCCACCCAGGTTCCTAACATAACTAAAGAAAGCCTTGTGATTATCCTTAGTGTCCTGTGCAATTTTTCTCTCGAAGCTGGCCTTAGACGATTTTATGAGTGCCCGTAGTTTTTTGTTAATACTGATCAGAGATGCCTTCCCTTTTTGGGATTTTGCTTTTTCATGCAGTAGCTTCCTCCTTCTATTGTATAGTTTGTTTATAGCTGGGGTCCACCAGGCAGGACGTCTGCCTTTGGAGGATTGGATCTTGGTTTTATTTGGGATTGCATGACCCATGCATTCCTGAAGGTGTTCATAGAATACGTTTATAAAGGATTCTGCGGTCTGGGCTGTATTTTCCACAGGCCCAGGGGCTTTGAAGGATTCCACCTCGGTTTTGAGGAGTGTGAAATTTGCTTTAGAGAAGTTTTTCACTGTGGTTTTCAGGGCAGGGAGTGGAGTCGGTATGTGAATATCCAGTGAGATTAGTTTATGGTCTGATCTTACCAGTGAGGGATACACTTTTGGTCTGGAGCATAGAGTACCCATGTTGGTGATGATCAGATCCAATATGTTTTCCCCTCTTGTGGGAGTGGTAACAAGTTGATGTTCATCGTGCATACAGCTGCAGTCATTACAGATGGGTTATCCTGCCGTCAGGCGGGTCCTCGGTTGGCCGAATTCCAAAGTCTAGGTCCGGCGTCGGTTGTCGTCGCTTCTTCCCTGACGTCAGTGCGGCAGGGGTATAAAAGAGGCAGCCGACGCCATTTTCTTCAGTCTTTCTTGCCGCGCGGTGCCCGAAGCAGAAGCAGTTCGCAAGTGCCGGTCGGCCAGCTCCTGAGATTTACGAAAGTATTTCAGCCGAAGTCTTCTTTAAAGCTAAGTACCCCGTTGGGGAAACTTTTCTTGCCTCAGACCGATGTCAGACAAAGTTAATAATTGCATTTTTTGTGGGAAGCAAATACCGCACAAGGATTTCCACTCTTTCTGTATACCTTGCTTAGGCCCAGACCACGACGTCTCGGCCTGCCGTTTTTGTGCTAGATTCAACAAGCGCACTATTAAGCGCCGGGCGGAGTTCGCCCTTCATTATTTTGGCAAAAAATTTAATTATATCATGTCGTCGGATACTCCGACTCCAGTTTTGAGCAAAAGACGCAAAGATAAGGACCAACATCCGAGGTCCACACCGAGTACTGAGACCATGCTTAGGCCGACTACCGGTTCTCAGCGAGGCGCCTACGCAGCCCCTGAGTACCGATGAAACTACATTACTGGTGACTTCAGTACCCGAGGTCGCAGGCTCCTCTGTCCCCATTCCTACTACAGATACCGACGCCACTCTTGGCGGGGAAACTCAGAATTTAGTCAGGCCTGCCATTTCTGAAGGCGTCTTCAGGCCTTCCACCTTCTCTGTTAAATCTTTCACTAAATCTAAAGCAGCCATGAAAACTAAAAAACAGGGTCCTCAGACCTCCTCTCAAGGCCCCATGCCTAAAAAGCAGATTCTTAAAATGGCTGAGGATTTGATTACTCTTATCAGGGGTTCTCAACCCCCCTCTGACAAAAGACCCAGATTAGAGGAAGACTACCCTTCCTCAGACCAGGCTTCTATTACCTCAGAACACTCTGAGGACCAGGATTACGCCTATTCCCCTTTTGAAGACTCTGATGCTGAGGAGTCTATTCCCTCGGTCTCCCCCCCTGAGGACTACTCTTTTGGGGAATCCCTGCATACATTGAGGGAACACTTTCACTGGGAAGGCCAAGATTACTCAGATTCCTAGAAAAGGCTCAGGGAATTTCTACTGCTCCCCCAGCATAGGCCCCTGGCTATCCCTCCTGTTTTAGATATTTTGGATGATGTGTACACAGAAGCCAGCCTTAATCCAGATTCTTTACCTCCAGCCCCTGTTAAACCAGACCGGTATTACCGGGTTCCTGATTCTCACCAATTCCTTTATAAAAGCCTACTGCTGACCCAGAAACTATTTCACAGGGTCCCAAGGGAATTAAGGCCTCTACTGCTAAAAACCCATTACCTTCAGAGAGAGATTCCAGAGCATTAGAAAGGTGGGGGAAAAAGGTGTATACCTCGGCCACTTTAACCATGAGGGCATTAAACTGTCAATTCCATATGTTAAAGTACCAACAGTTTTTGTTATCTCAGTTGAAAAGCAAAATGACACAACCAGAACAACCAGATTTGAAAGAGTTGCAGGATTTGTTGCATGGTGCAGAGCAAGTGGGTAAACATACCTTGCAGTGTGGTTTTGATGCTTTAGAGGCCTCATGTAGAGCTGCTGTTACGGGGTCTGTTATACGTAGACATGCTTGGTTCAAAGAGCAAACCTTACCAGATCATGTCAAAGCAAAATTATTAGATGCACCACTTCAAAAAGATGTATTGTTTGGTGTTAAAGCTGAGGAGGTACTAAAGAAAATGGAGGAAAAAGCAAAATCAATGCAAACAGTGAAAGATTTCCTGCAGGTACAACCTCCACGTTTCAGCAGAAACTGGCCTTCAAAAAATTGGTCCTTTCCAGCCACGGACAGACCTCAAAGGGGCAGATACAGACGCCCAAGGGGTAGAGGGCAACCTCAAGGATCTTACAGAGCAAGACAGTGGCAAGCACCAACCCCAAGAGGTGGAGAAGATAGATCACAGGCATTTAGAAAACAGACACAATGACTTCCCCCTATACCTGCCAAGCAAAGCTTTAATGGCAGCACCTTTGGGCGGAAAACTGGCATTATTCTCAAAAAATTGACATATTGTTACAAAAGACAAATGGATTCTGGACATTATAGACAGAGGCTACAGGTTCCACTTTCACACCCTTCCAAAAATGAGAGGCATGCCAAACCTGCCACAAAATCAAAGGGCAGAGGCACAAAGACAAATTTCCGCTGTCATGGACATGAAAGCGATTCAAGAGGTACCTGCAAAAGAACAAGGCCAAGGTTTTTATTCCAGACTATTCCTGGTACCAAGGAAAGACAAAGATTGGAGACCTATCTTAGACCTATCCATCCTAAACACGTATCTACAGGTGCCAAAATTCCAGATGCTCACATTACAGCAGCTTCTTCCCATGCTGGGCAAGGAGGCTTGGCTGGTAACATTGGACCTCAAGGAGGCATATCAGACAAGATTGCAGAAGATACCTCAGATTTCTTGCAGGTTCAACCCATTACCAATTCTCTGCATTGCCCTTTGGCTTATCTACTGCGCCCAAAGTGTTTACGAAATGCCTGGCATCAGTAATCGCCTTCTGCAGACTACAAGGAATACAAATCTACCCATGTCTGGACGACTGCCTGATCCAAGCGGACAGCAAGGACATACTATTGCAGCATCTGGCGTTTGTAATAAAACTGTTAAACTTCCTGGGATACACAGTGAACAAAAAGAAATCAAAACTAATACCTTCTCAACAGATAATTTTCCTGGGTGCCAGCTTGAATACAACCACCCAGATGGCCTACCTCACGCCAGACAAACAAGGGCAACCGTCTCAATACTTCAGCAAAATGGCAACTTTCACCAGGCTAACTGCAAGGAAAGTCCTGCAGGCTCTGGGATTCATGGCATCTTGCATCCTACTAATCCCATGTGCAAAGCTGCATATGAGGAAACTTCAGTGGTACCTAAAAAACTTATGGTCTCAACACAGCCACAGCTTGGAAACAATTATACCACTCATTCCATGCCTTCAAAAGGAATTTTTGTGGTGGGCTCAAGCATGCCAAAGAAACACAGGTCTCCTTTTCTGTGTGCCTCAAGCAACTCAAATCATCACAACAGACGCCTCAGACTACGTCTGGGAAGCACACATGGCAGATCAGTGCATTCAGGGAAAATGGTCCCAAAAAGAGAAGCACCTACACATCAACCAAAAGGAGATGCTAGCCGTGCAAAATGCTCTTATGACCTTCAAAGACCTACTGCATCCAGGCCAGTTATTGATAAGGACAGTCAACACCACAGTGATGTGGTACATAAACAAACAGGAGGGAACTCATGCATACCCCCTGTGCAGGCAAGCCATGACCCTATGGAACACAGCACTGGAATTGCAAATTCAACTACAGGCACAATTCCTGCCAGGGAAGGAAAACACACTGGCAGACAATCTAAGCAGAAATATGACAGATCCACACGAATGGAAGTTGCATCCTCAAGTTTTCACAAAGATAACTCAGGCATGGGGACAGCCAGACATAGATCTATTTGCAACCCACAGAAATTACCAGTTGAAAAAATTTTGTTCAAGGACCTATCATCCACAGGCCTGGAAAGTGGACGCACTCTCTTTCAATTGGACAACATTGACAGTTTATGCCTTCCCGCCTCTTCCTCTACTGACCAAAGTTCTATTAAAAGCCAGAGCAGAGAGGCCGCAAATGATTCTCATTGCTCCAGACTGGCCAAGACAACACTGGTATCCGCTCCTGAAGAGCCTGACACATTCCCCACCATGGATCCTACCTCTAGACCCTCTTCTGTTGTCCCAGCACAACTACAAAACCCTTCACAGCCAGCTCAAAACCCTAAGTCTAGCTGCATGGAGAATTCCTTAATTTCCCAACAGACTCTCCTCTCCAAGGAGGTGCAGGATGTCATCTTGGAGGCCAGAAGGCCTTCTGCTAGAAAAGACTACACCGCCAAATGTAAACGATTTTGTACCTGGAATCAAGAAAAGGGCCAGAATCCTTGGGTAATAAATATACCTCAAATTTTACAGTACCTAGCTGAGATGTTAAACAGTGGACTTTCCTTCTCCTCCATCAAGATCCACGCTTCAGCCATTTCTGCACAATACAACACAGATCCTCCATTATTCTCACATCCTCTCTTAAGGCAGTTCCTCAGAGGGGCAAAAATATAAAACCCCCAAGGAAACTACCAGTCCCTGCTTGGGACCTCAACTTCGTATTAGAAAAGCTGACCCTTCCCCCCCTTTGAGCCAGCTTCTTCAACAGAACTACAATACTTGTCATGGAAAACAGCCTTTCTTCTAGCTATCACCTCAGCACGCAGGGTTTTCCGAGCTACAGGCCCTCATGGCTGTACAACCATTCATCATTTTCCATAAGGACAGAGTTTACTTACGAACCAACCCTACATTTATGCCAAAGGTAGTATCCAGTGTAGCTTTGAATCAGACTATCCACTTACCTACCTTTTATCCAAATCCACAAAACAAAGGGGAGAGACTACTACATTCCTTGGACATTCACAGACAACTTTGTTATTATTTGGACAGAACAAAGCCATTCAGGAAATCTGAGCAACTCTTTGTGTCCTATGCTACAGGTGCTCAAGGAAAGGCTATTTCCAAACAGACAATTTCAAAATGGATAGCCCACTGCCTACGCTTTTGTTACTCATTTCATGGAAAAACTGTGCCTGCATGCATCAGATCCCACTCCACCAGGGCCACAGCTACCACTGCAGCTTTCCTCAAGGGGGTCCCTACCAAGGACATTTTGGAAGCAGCTACTTGGAGTTCAGTGCACACTTTCTCCAAGCACTATCACCTTCCACTATGCTCTAAATCTAGAGTGGGCTTTGCCACAGCAGTCTTGCAGGGCATCCTCGCTCCTCCTAGTTCCACTTAGTGCCTGCCACCCTTACTTAGCTTTGGGATTCTTCCCATCTGTAATGACTGCAGCTGTATGCACGATGAACATAGTACAGTTTTGTACCTACCATAAATGTAGATGTTCGAGTGCTAATACAGCTGCAGTACAGGTTTCCCTCCCTCCTTCCCCACTTGGTAAAGGCATGGGGCCTAACAACCTCTTCATACAACCTGACTGGGTTATCCTTCTATGGTTTATTTGCTTGCAACCACTGATTTTGGATTATATTGCATTGCATGTATACACATATAAGCATAATTTATCTTTTGCCTTCCTTCTGGGGGCACCTGACATCTGGGGCAAGAAAGACTGAAGAACATGGCGTCGGCTGAGTCTTATATACTCTGGCCTCACTGACGTCAGAAGAGAAAGCGACGACAACCGACGCCGGACCAAGACTTTGGAATTTGGCCGACCGAGGGACCGCCTGACGGCAGAAAACCCATCTGTGATTACTGCATCTGTATTAGCACTCGAACATCTACATTTATGGTAGGTACAAAACTGTACTTTCTCAGGAAGGCCGAGTGGGGTTCCTGGGTTTGGGAGGGTGGTCTGTAGCAGGCTATAAACTGGAAGGCAGTTTTACCCACTGTTAGTTACACATGGATAGTCTCTGATGCTTCGTGCTGTGCCATCAACCTGGAGGTGTGGGTATCTTTGACGAATATTGATACTCCCCCTCCTTTTGTGGTTCGGTCCAAGTTTTGGGGCCGAAAAGAATGGTATGAGGTATAACTTGGTAGTGCTGGGGTGCTCTCGGGAGCCTTGAACCAGGTTTCTGTTACTGCACAGATATCGATGTTCTCCATGCTAAGGAGAGTTTCGAGTGCGTGCATCTTGAGGTTTAGACTTCTGGCATTGAGGAGCATTACTCTTAGTTTCTTATCCCTTATGATACCTATGGAGGTGGGTTTGTCTTTTGAGCCTTGCCTAAAAAAGGCACTATGGGGGTAGCAAGAGCCTTTGCCAATATCCGAAAGCCCAGGGGTGACAGGTGCAAGCTGTCCCTAGCGAAGCATCGTGGCTTGTCGAGCATGTCATCCCAGGCTGACAGGCATTGGATCCCCTTTGAATGACACCAATACTCAAGCCAATTGTTGAAATTGATCATCTTGTCTTCATATTGTGGCATCATTCTCGGTGAGGGTAAGATGCTACTCAAGGTCAGGGTCATACCGACCTGGGCTACATGCTCAGAGAGCTCCTCTATGTCTCTTTTCATGTAGTCCAGGGAAGTGTGTCTCAGGTCATTCACACCAGCATGGACAATGACTTGAGTCCTATTTGTACTTGCCTTGGAGTGACCTGAGTGCTTGTGTTATGTGGCGGATCCTAATGCCCGACAGGCAGCTCACCGTGACCTTCTCCTTGTTCAGCCTGGTGAGCGGGACATCAGTGTGCCTGATGATAGAGTCACCTATTACAAGTGTATCAGGTGTGTTGTTTAGCCTTAAGGGCTGTGACTGTTCGGCACACTGGCTTTGTGAGCTATGTGTTGCACGTGTTTTGTTTTGGGGTAGCGGTTGCTTGGGTGTCTGCTTTGGAGGTGTCTGCTGCTTAGGCAGATTTTTATTTAGAGCCTCCGAATATGTTTTTGTGTGTTTATGTGTTTGGTTTGCTGTCATGGTAGGTCTATGTGAGACTGGAATTGTAGTGAGTGTGGTTTCCTTCTCCTCCTGACTGGTTTCGCCAGTACTGAGTTGAGAGAGCTTAGCCTCCAGTATGGCTATATGGTTGCATCTCTCACATGTGTTGGAATTTGTTGGGAGGAGGAGAGGGTTGTCTGTGTACATGTGGCAGTTGTAACATTGCCTCAAGATTCCCAGATTCACCAGCTGGACTGGAGAGGAGATTGACAGCTGACCTTTGGACATGCTAGAATAGTATTGGGAATTCCTTTATAATTGAAAAAAAGGGCCAATGGGGAACGAGGTACTCAAGGCGAGTTTGTGAGGGTGTAGTGCTTTTAATATTTTAGTGCTGACTTATATAATTGCTTTAGTGAGCAAGTGCCAGGTAACTTAAATGCAATGTGTTACAGGTAACTTAAATGCAAAAACGACAAACAGTAACTTTCTTTCAAGTGAAACAAGGAAATAAGTACAGTAAGCAATGCAGATATCACTAGGGATCCACAGAAGCGCTGAAAAGCCGTGTTTTAGGTGGAATTAGCGTTTCAGAGAAATAACAAGCAAACAAACAACAAGCATACAAATAAAGCTAGATTCAGCAGGCCTGGATTTAGTCTATGCTACAGCAAACAAGGTGTACCAATTTCAGTAAGAAACAGTTTAAATATGCAGGCACTATAAGCCTTTAACCAGAAATTCCCAGCTCAGAAGGGCAGTGTCCAGCATCTCCTCCCACAAGAGTGCAGACCACCAACCTTCTTAATGTAAAATAACTGTCCTGGAGCCCAAGTGCTTAAACCAGAACTAATACACTTTTAGAATAACAGACACTGAGCCCTCAATCAGCAGTTCACAACTTAGAAGGATGTAAGCTACCTGTCCTGCCACCACAGTGCAGGCCACAAACCTTCCTAATGTAAAACAACTGGTCTGAAGCCCAAGTGCTTAATCCAAAAGACTTCGAATGATATGTACACTTTAATAAAGTTACTACCAAGCAGTAACAGATACAATTGAATACTTTAAAGAATGCCTGGATTAGTGCTCAAGTTATACAAACAAAGCTAGATTCAGCAGGCCTGGATCTAGTCTATGCTACAGCAAACAAGATGTACCAATTTCAGTAAGAAGCAGTTCAAATATGCAGGCACTATAAGCCTTTAACCAGAAATTCCCAGCTCAGAAGGGCAGAGTCAGATCGCCAGAATTTATTTTCAGTGAACACGTATTCATCAACCCCTATTTAGTGAAAATCCCTTCCACGATTAACTAATATAGACCCAGACCTGTGAAAGTATTTGTGTCTGTTGCAGAACAGGCAGCTGTTGAGGAGTCCACAACCTGCCTGCTGTATATGGGTTAAATGGGTCTGAGGGGGACCTCTATGGGATGAGCATGTGGTCCGTTTCCTAATGCCTCACTTTCACCTTCTTAGGGAATGAATGGCTGATAAAGCTCCCTGGATGGGAACAAATGGGTTTTAGGTTTCCCTCCTAGTCCAAGGATTCCTGGAGCTTACCCCTCATGGGAGTGAACAAGTTGGTGAGATACAGAAAGGGGAACCATTGGGCATGTCCCATAGGGGACTTTATATATATATATATATATATATATATATATATATATATATATATATATATATATATATATAAAAAAAAAAGAAGTGATAATCCATCACCCCTGGCTGCTAACAATACTAAGTTATTAAAACCTAAGTGGAACTAAGCTGAATTTTGAATTCAGGCATTTCTTGCTGCTCTCTCCATGTCAAGCATTCTGCATCTGAGGAGTTGCAAGCAAATGAATGCTTAAGTCTGCCCCCCCCCCCCCCCCCCCCGTCACTGCATGTAATGGGTAAGTAAAGTAGGCCATCCTTATTTTTGTCATATTGTATGTTTCAGCACTTTAAAGTTATACAGCATATAACCCTGAGAAAGTTTAACATAACTATTAAAGCACGAGAGCTCCAGGCTGCAAACACAGACTTGCTTTTTTTGTGCAATATTATCAAAACATGAATTTACAAAATATGTGTGGGCATTTATTTTCCCGTGAAAGGCTGTGCCCAGCCCATCCCCTCACGAAAACGTATTTTGTGCTCTGCCGAGTTCAACTTTTCATTAGATTAATATGATAAACTGTCCAAAAGGATAACCAGAATGCACATGTATGTTAAGAAAAACATAACTTGGAAAAACAAGCAAATTAAATCACATTTTGAGTTGTTTTGGCTTTGTAGCAAATGGAAGTATGGAAACAAAGATCCTGTTGTGAGAGACAAATTGTTATAACAAGAAAAAAAGGTTGCAGTGCATGTAATCCTTTGTGCCATTAACCTAATTTAACACTGAAGAAAGCATTTAGAATGCCGTGTACAGATTGTTGTAATTATAAAGTGTAAAATTAGAGAACTGAAGTCAGTGTAAAAAATAAATAAATAAAAAGCCAGTTTAATGATATCATTAACACATTCCCCAGAGCCCGGTAATATTGTGCTGTACCTTATTCTACATTACAGCTTTCCACCACTGGTTGATTAACTAGGACATCGTGATGACCCTGTTGCCCTCTTTGCGTACATTCTTTTTGCCCAGTCTGACTATCTCCATTCCTCCTGAAACTTTTTTTTTTTTTGGAGGGAGAAGGGCTCTCATGTTTGCTAAATTTGTATTCCTTGTTTTCTGACTCCCCAGAAATACTGCTGTTAGGATTGGAATGAAAGTTGCTGTTTTGAATCTCAGGTGATTTAATGCTTTATTATTCAGTTGTATGTGAATTATGATTTTATTCCACAACAAAAAAATTATGAATGGACTCCTTTCCTTACACAGAAAGCCTTAAATATACACATTTGTTCTCTCTTTGTGACATCTTTCCTCATCATCTGTTTTTGTTTTGCCGCTTGACTAACTCACTTTGCTGGTCCCTTCTCTTACCTTCTGTAAACCACAGCAGGATAGACTTTGTCTGCTGAACTGCCATATACTTAATGTTCTTACAATTAATTGGCTGATCAGTGAATTTCCAAAAATTCCTTATGTTTTTCAGTCAAAGTGGTAAATCAAAACTGGATTTTTTTTTTTACCAGGAAACTGCTGTTACAGCCACCCAGTAACATACACTGATGGAACACTGTCTTAGACGTGTTGGTAGAATCTAGCTCAGATTTATTTTGCCAAGTACCATTGGGCTTGCATCTTTTTTTACGTTGCCCAGGCAACCTCCCATATAGTTCAGCATCCATCCTTTTTCTTTTTTTCTTTTTATGTTTGTTAAGGGGGTTAGCACTCTGGTCTGGAGGTACCTTTTTCAGGAACAACTAGGGGTCACATGCCAGAATTACATTCACCAGATTATAACAATGAAAACAAAATTATACAGGATTTACGGTTAGTAGTCCTTCTTGATGTTATCACTGTGGTGGTGGTGGTGCTCCGGTAGCGTTGTCGCCTCACAGTAAGACGCTGTCCGATTCAATTCTCAGCTAGAGCGTCTTCTGCGTGGAGACATACGTGAATGGGCATACCTTCGTTGAAGGTTGTGCGTCAGGCCTGGCAAGCCGGTACGTAAAACTCAACTGCCAATCATTAGCGGACCGGAGTTCCGCTGTGGCGACCCGTAACCGGGAAAAGCCAAAAGACACAAACAGTCCTTCTTGATGTTACTTTACTGTTTTGTACCACATTATGGTACAAACAATTCCAGGAAAATTGTATAGTCCTGGTATACTGTTAGTTATTTCCAGGTAATAAATTGAGCCTAGCTGTAACTAGGGCATGACAAATGGGGCAGCTACCATGGGCAGAAGGTGTTGGCATGATCAACAGGTGCTCATGGTGCAAAAGTGCAGTCTGAGTGTTCATTTGTAAATGCCAGGACTGCATTTGCCGTCATAGCTGAAGTTCTGAAGCACTCAGCATGTGGTGATGTAACTGCAACAAGCTGTTTGTTACAATTCTGAGGTCTAAGAAGACTTTTTTTGTTCCTCTACTTTGACTGAGGACTCAAGTTTGAGGAACTGCACAGGAGTGTCAGATATGGCTACAGTTCTGAAACTGGGAAATCGTTTCATTAAGTCTTTACAGGAATAGTACTAAAAGGTTAGAAATGTAGAGTATTGCCAATATAGATTGCAAGTTATCATGAACAAACTCCAAAATCAGCTTAAAAAAAAACTATAATAAAAATACATGCTTACCAGTCACCAAATCTGGTTGGTTGTTTTTTATTGTAGATTGTAAGCTGACAGAGCAGTAGTAAAGACGTTTCTTTCAAGACACTGCATCAGAGATATGAACTGTTACATCCACTAGACAAATAAGTTTCAGTTGCTCTACTAGGGTCAGAAGCATTTATATTGGCAGGATGGTTTCAGGTATTCCTTGAGAATGTTTTTGAGAGAGAGAGAGAGAGAGATGGTTTATACAACAGGAGATTGTCCCAGTTACGTAGAGTTATGGTGTTGCTGCAAAGATTAAAGTAAGTTATGAAGAAGCAGGCAATAATAGCACTTACTGGCAAACGTAAGTGTGTTAAGGAATAGGGAGGTTCTGGAGAAAACTGGAATCCATTTTCTTTGTTGTTAGAAACACAACCAACTAAGAATATTATTAAAAACAACTATATTTAGTTATTAACATTTGATTACCGGGAAAGTCCAGCTGAGTAGGTACATGTTTTCGGTGGAGGCTGGGCAAAAGAGCTCCAAACTATTACAAAAACATTTTAAGAACAATAATTATATATTCTTAAAAAATAATAAAAAAGCTACATATTTGTACCAAATTACACTTAATGTGAAAACATTGGTTAAGAATACATAGAGCTTACATGACAATCATTTCATATGTAGATAAATTTTAGCCAGTTTATAGAGAAATTAAAGGTATGTTGGTGTAATACAAGCAGGAATTGCAATATGAAGTGAGAGAAAAAAAGGATTATGGCATGTTTATAAAGAGCGTCAGAGGACAGAAATTGAAGTAAGGAAGTCAGCGAAGTAGGGAGAGTAAGGAGGTGTAAAGTATAAATGTAGTAATAATAGTAACAGTAAGACGAATGCAAATTTTATCAGTCCTTTGTTGCCTCAGCCCAAGCCTTCACAGGAGTTCAGTTAAATGATATGAATTATGTGTTGATAGCTTTTTGATGCTTAAAATCCACAAGTCAAAAAACAGTCTGTTGAATAAAAAGTCACTCCACCAAAAAAACATTTCCGTTTACATCCCCCACATTCAAACCCTTGGTTTCAGTGTCCCTTATTTAAGAATAAGTTATTTTAGAAACTGTAGTGCAGTGGTGTTCATTATGGATTTTGGGTTAATGAATCACAGAATTGCCTTCTCAGTCTTTTGAAGGAGATCCAAGTTCTGTACAGAGATGAAAGCCACAGTAGGGAGGGTACATTGTAACTAAGAAGACGAAGAAAGTTTGCCTTTATCTGTTAGTAAGTGTGAAATGTTATATGCAACTGCTGAGTGAGAACTCACTCTTACAATGATGTGTCCATTTTTTGTCTGACATTTTTCATATGAAGTTTATTTTTCTGTATGTGGTGTGTCTGTGCGTATGCATTCAAGCAATCATTTTGTTAGCTGGGTAGGAATACCCATTTTTACCAACAGCCTCAGAGTAGTGCTGGTAACTGACACGTGCATTTGCATTTGTATACTTGAGAGTTTTTCAATATTACTTAACTCCATTATGCATAAACTTGCCAAAAATAGATAATCTTAGTGTATTTAGACAGCCTGTTTATCTTTTTGCATTCTTCGTAGAGTATCTGCATTTCTGTCTCTAGACTGTCATAATTTTGATAGCCTTCAGAGGTGTACAACAGTTTTTGTAGTTAGCCAGTCTACAAGGATTTTACATATGGAGTTTAGTTTTTAAACTCATCCCCTTAGTTAAACTGTGAGACGTATATATTTACTGTAAAACACAAAGTTTGTGGAAAAGTTGTTTAGCCTTATTTGAAGCTGTCTGGCCTGTCTGTTAGGAGTATAAATTACTATGTCATTTAAATGAGATGTACAGAGGCAGTTTACACACCTAAAGACTGAGACCCAACCCCCTAAGTCTTTGATGTACAAGGTTCACTCGTGACCCGTTCTTGTAAGCTGCATTATATAGTACAATCCCAGTGAAGTCACTGTACCTTGTAGTGCTTGAGCTTTGTACTCACTGCCTGATTTTATCAGCTCTGTATATTTAAGTTTGTAAATGGTTCGGTCTAGGAGAGGGTGTGTGTCTGTGTGTGTATTTTATGTTGAAATAATGCTGCTGTTTGCCAAGGACATATTCTTTCATCTTGTGCCGAGCCACCCCCAGACTCTCTGACCCACAGCAGTGACTCACATTGCTGCCTGCATGTACTGCTGCATTCCTTGCTTCGCAGCATATACCTCCCTCCATTCACTTCTAGCCAAGTGGTGCGTCTCCCAAGGCAGGCAGAACTTGGGTAAACAATTGCAGCTGGTTGTTTGAAGAATTGAGTAATGCATGCTTCATTGCTCTTGCTGCAGTATGAAGCAATGTAGTTGATCCTTTAGAGTTTGCTACATGTGCCATACCTTGTGTGTGTGTGTCTGTCTCAGAGATATAAGCAGATGTGATATACAGAGACTCACCCATGCAGGATTTTATCAGGAATCAGATTAAGAAACCAGCTTGTGTGGTTAGAACCTTATTACTCTGAAATTGTTGAGAAGGTTGTGATTCTATATACAGAGATGAGGAAATTTTTTATTTGTGCATGGCATATTACATGCTCTGCTGTAATTGGAAATGTCAGCTTTTGTATTCTGGTAAATATATTTGCAAATTTTGTTTCTAATCAGACGATTGTCAGTTAATAATGATTTGAATACTTAAAACACTGTGTTTTAAGCAGCTGAAGAACAGCCAGACTTTTAAAGCTGAGCAACCCCCCCCCCCCAAGCCAGGATGACATCATCCTTACTTGAGTTGTCTAAGTACCTGGTGTAACATCTGCCCCATCCATCTGTAGTTCTTGATTTACCCAGTGCCCCATTCAGAGAAAAGTATTTGTTAGTTTGTCTAGCAAGGCCATGACTAGGACAAGCATACAAATACCTCATCAGGGAACTTTTCTTATTTATATGCATTTAGTTGCATCTCTTACTTATTTTACAGTAGTGACTGCAGTTATCTCTTTTGCATCTTCTCTACATGGAGGTCTTGGGTATGCCATCCACTCTCGAGAGATAAGTGTATCTGAAAAGACAAATTTCATTTAAAGACAGAAACGAACAGTGTGCATATAGTGCTTAGAGTTGGAGCATGATGCCAGCACCTGCGGGATTTATTAGAGGTTCGGGGTCAAGACACTTCGAATGAGGAGAGGGGTCATCCAGCCTGCTTGAACAAAAACAGGCTTGTGGTCTTCTTAAGTCCACCATGTTGCCAGATGCTAATTTATTGACTGTCCCGTCAAAACAAATAGAGAACCAAAAGGAGATGATAAAGTAACCTGAGGAGTCAGAAGAATCTGTCAGGTATCTCTGTCATTCCCATGGAGATGCTTGACCACCCCTAGACCTGATGTCTTTTATGACTAAGGCCTCCGGTTGAATACCTTAGGAGACTACCATTCTGTTAGCCACTAGCATATCTTATTAGACCGTACAACCTGTGTACCTTATGGGAGAGGACAACAAGACATCTGCTTCTGAACACTGTTTAACTGTCGGACAAGAGGAGGGCAGTTTACCCTTTCTCATCATCAAGGAGGATGTCTGCACAATAACAAAGTAAGAGTCAAGGGACGTTCCCTCCCATGGTGCGACTTCACTGGCTGCTCCCGAACTTAAGACCCACTCTGAAGTCTTGACCTCTGCAAACCATAAATTGACACTAGCAAGGTCTCCAGCCAGCTAGCCCTCCCCCATCAGAATGGTCTAAGCTACCACAAGCATTCTGACAATTTCTGCAGATTCTGTTATCTGATGTAGATAAGCTGTCTATCTCGAGTCATGCCTCTCAAAAGAAGGAAAACATCTCCTGTGAAAGATACAGACTCCAAGGATAAGGGAGAGGGTCTAGACTACAGATGACCTTTTCTTTGTCTTATGCCATAAACATTGAGGGCACCCTGGTCTCTGACTCTCCACCAGAGGATATGTCCCTGGGAGATACTATTTCCCTTAAGAGAGAGCATTTGCAATGTCAATGCGCAAGTAGCCTTAGCTCACAGAAAAGGACCATGTAACTTTTGGAGTTTGGCTGTCCAAAACCAGTAGCTATTCCTCCAATCCCAGTAATCCCTCCTGTGTGTTTTTGAGGCTAGTAGCTTGGAGCCAGGCTTCCATCTCTGTGGCACATTTAATAAGTCCAGGTGCCTCACAAATACCTATGTAAAACATTGCATCAGATCCAGGCACTGTTTCCCTAGAGTATGGAAAGGGAACTAGACTGGCTTCATTACACAGCATAGTGTCATTTAATAAGGAGAGTAGATTGCTGGATACATATGGCAAAAAGGTGTATAATTTTAACAGTCCTGGATTTCAGGGCTTACAGTTGCCAATCCCACATTCTTAAATACCAAGACTTTGTCCTCAGGCAGTGGTTAGAAAGTAATGTACTAGATCAAACTAAGAGAGCTGTGTTGCTCCAGCTGGTTCAGACTTCACTGCAGCTGGGAAAGCATTCTATGAAATTTGGGTGTGAGGCTGTGAATGCAGCATCCAGTGGTGCTGCTGCTTTACAGGGTCAGTCCTTAGGAGGCACACTTGGCTAAAGATACATTCCATGTCCAGAGATGTGCTCAGGTATTCCCCTAAGTAGAATTGTTCTTTGGACCTCAGTCATACAATGTATTTAAGACATTGGAGGATAAGGGGAATCTGTAAACCACATATCCCATTCTCCCCTACCTAAATACAGCAGGCATTACCCCTTTAAACCAGGTCCTTCCGCCAGATGTAAGGAAAACAACCTAAAGGTAGAAAGGTTTACCAAAGGGAGATTGGCAGTAAGAAGACAGTTGTAGGCAGAGGATGTCTAGACCTTTCTGCTAATAGGGAGCAGCTGGGACTACAACAGTGCCCCTTCCCCAACCCCAGAAATTCTCCATCCCCCACCATTCCCATCATGCTTTCAGGCCCAAGGATAAGAGACAGATTAGCCACTTGCTGTTTGCAGTAGTGCATCATAACAACAGACAAATGGGTTCTAGGTATTATATTTGGGGGTACAAAGTGCAGTCTCTATCATTGCAGTCCCTGTCAAAAAACAAATGGGATTTTTGGAGTTTGGCTTTGTCAAGGGAAGATCATGACTATTAAATGTGGCGGACATCTTTGAGAAGGTCACCAAGGAAATGGAGGAGGGGAAAATGGTGCATACCACCTTCCTGGACCTGGCTAAGGTATTTGGTACAATACCACTTTCAGATATAGTTGACAAACTCGCTGAACTGGGCAATAAACCTATACATAACTCACTGGATTGCCAGCTGGCTCACAGACAGGACCCCGAAAGTCAGGATTGGTGATGCCACCTACACTTAGAGACCGGTCACTATTAGGGTACCTCAGGGCTCTATGCTAGGAAAGCTACTGTTTGGCATCTACTTTACAAAGGTGAAGGCTAATTAATGACAAGGGCCTTTGGCTAACCACGTTCACAGATGACTAGAAATTGGGAGCTGTCATAGATTACCACCACAACACAAACCTCTTACAAGTGGGTCTAACACAGACAAATGACTGGTGCCAAAGTCATGAACTAAAACTCAGTGCCAAGAAATGTATTATAGTGCCTTTTAGAAAAACTGCCACCCAGGCTAAGACACCTCTGAGAGTTGACCCAGTAGTCATGGATCTGGGAACATATGTAGCAAGTTATCTGTCCTTTGATCAACATGTGGGCAAGTTAGTAAGAAAATCATTCTGTGTCACCTAACTTATAAGTAAGGGCATGACATCCGGGTCCAAGGAAGTCATAGTGCCACTTTATTCATCCTTTATAGACCCATCATTGAGTATAATGCCCCCTTTATCATGTAGCTGACCAAACATGTGCAACAGTTGAGATGTCCACAAAAATTCCTTGTCAGAGGACTCAAGATATAAACATATTGTCCTGTATGGATTGCCTGAAGGCCTATCTCTATACTCTTATACAGGTTACTGAGAGGCATTCTATACCTGGCATATAAGACCACCTCGGATCCAGCTCTGATGGACTTTTTGCACATCCGCAAAATGAACAGCGTCAAAAACAGAAGCGAAGAAAATGTCAATCAGCCATAAGAAGATGCTCAACCTCAACCCAGTTGATGTCCAGAGGATGCTGCGCAGAGTTAACCCAAGAAAAGCGGCTGGGCCTGACAACATCTTAGGCTGAATGCTCAGTGACTGCGTAGTCCAACTAAGAAATGTCCTCACGCATATCTTCAGTAACTGTCTGAGTCAGCAAATTGTTCCGAAATGCTTCGAGGACAAGACAATCATTCCATTACCAAAGAAGTCTCCACCATCTTGCCTAAATGACTACCGCCCTGTAGTCCTCACCTCCACAGTGATGAAGTGCTTTGAAAGGCTTTTGAGCTTGACCCTCTGCATTTTGCTTACTGAACAAACCGCTCTACAACAGATACCATCTCACTACCACTCCATCTATTCCTGGAACACCATAAGAATAAAATCACCTATGTGAGGGTACTGTTCATCAACTTTATCTCTGCTTTTAACATGCTCATCCCTCTTCATCTGGTAATGAAGCTACTCCAACTAGATGTCAACACTCCACTTTGTAACTGGATTCTTGACTTTCTCACAGACAGACTTCAGAAGGTGTGCGCAGGAAATAACTCCTCAGATAGTATCACTCAACACTGTAGTCCCACAAGGATGTGTACTGAGTCCCTTGCTGTTCACTTTGTTAACACATGATTGTACAGCCAGGTATGTAATACAAACCACATCATCAAGTTTGCTGATGACACAAAAGTGATGGGCCTTATTAGTAATGACGATGAAACAGCGTATAGAGATAAGGTGGAAGACCTGATTACCTGGTGTGGGAATAACTTGACACTAAACATGAGCAAGACAAAACAGATAATTGTAGACTACAGGAAAAATCACAAGGAACATTCTCCCCTTGCCATCAATGGGGAAACGATGGAAAGAGGGAGTGCACATTGATGAGGACTTGTCTTGGAACACCAATGCAAATGCCATAGTCAAGAAAGCACACCAGAGATTGCAGTTTTTGAGAAGGCTGAGGAGAGTGAATCTACAGAGACAACCTCATAGTATGGTATGGAAGCTGCTCTACCTCTGAGCGATAAATCCCTCCAGAGAGTGGTGAAGACAGCTGAGAGAATCATCAATACCACCTTACCATCTGTCTATGACTTGTACTTATCCAGATGTCTCAGCAGGGCCAGAGGAATAATTAAAGACTGCACTCACCCTGCTTACAGACTGTTCCTGCATCTATTACCTGGAAAGCACTTCCAAAGCATACGTTGCAGAACTATGAGATTCAGGAACAGCTTCTTCCCTATTGTGATCAGGCTGCTGAACTCTACTAACAACTATGCTCCATGATGGCCATCTGGGTCAGTAGTATCTGTAGTAGTTTGTCTAGCTTGTCCCATATTGTGCATTAACTTGGTTACCAGTCTCATCTAATACTTAGTGCAATATTCACCATAACTATTAACTTGTAGGCCATCTAGAGCAGTAGCAATGCAGTAGAGTATCTCTTCTTTCAGTGCAGTACATGTTACGAATTCATAAATTAACCATAGTGCAATACTGTTAAGGTCCATAGTGCAATACTCTAATGTTCACAGTGCAATACTTAAACATCTCTCTCTGTGCAAGGATCAGTGCAATGTCTTAACCAAATACCTGTGCAATACTAAAGTCTCATGCAAGTAAGTGTTCACTGCAAAGTGTTAAAATGCGTTTCTAATTATATGTAGTATTAGTCTGTCTACCTGCATGTACGTGATGTAATAGCTAGGTGTTGTATGTGCAAATGTCTGAGAAAATAATCTGTATGTTGTCTGCACATTGAGTCCGGCGACATGGAATTTTGTTCAGTTTTTACACTTGCGTGATTTCTTAATGAGAATAAAGTTTACATTGACTTTGAAAGAATTCAAATCCCTGGATCCACTGATTCCCCTCCATTTTTCCAGAGCATGAGAATTCTCTCAGACACATGTCTTAACATGGCGAGACAGATATGTCTGAGAATTCCCATGCTGTGGAACAGGCTCGCCATTCATGTGAAGTAGAGCCCATCCATAACCCTGTTTAAGTGTAACCTTGATAAATGGATGAGAAATCTGAAATTTACTCCAGGCCTGACCCCCTTGTGTCTGATAGTTTGGGCATTACTGTCCCTGTCTAACATACCCCCTCACATAACCTCCAGAAACTTCCTAACATAGCCCCTCCTGATAAACCCCTGTGATACACTGGCACATTTGGGTTGGATTGCATGCTATGCTTATAAAGGCCCTGTTGGTTGTTAGCCTACTGCATAACTATGAACCTATTTACTCCTCCTAAAAGTAAAAAAATGCAGTTGTGTGAAGTAGCCACCATGATAGATATTTGAGAGCTTGACTCCTGTGAGTACTGATGTATTCAATTATTTTACAGATTGTCAGATTTCTTTCATCAGTGCGAGTGATTTGTTTTCAGCTACTTGCATCACACAAAGAGGATTGTGAGTGACTTTTCTTGGGCAGTAAATAAGTTGAGTTAGCTAGAGGTTTGGTTAGTGATGGAAACTTTAAAACTTCAGCTTGAGCGGTCTTCTGTCATCAGACACATCTTGAGATCTGGCTCTCTTTATTGTCTGTGATCAAGTTTATATAGTGAAAGAAACATTATAAAACAGCTTTATGTTAAGTTGCTTACTTACAGTTCCAGTTGTTTTATCTCTGTTACTATATACACTTCTGTTGTAGCTGGTGTAGATTTTGATTTCCATTTTCTAGTAATTGCTTTATTGGCAGCCATCATAATTTAACACAGCAGCCTTACCATGTCTAAGCAATTCCGATTCTGCATCTTAGCTCAGAAAAATTATCTCCCTCGTCCGAACAATTTGCCCACTCAGCATCTCTGACCGTGCATCCCTCAGGGAGTCCTTGAAGTCCGCCAACTCACTGCCCTCCCAGAAAATATGTTCTCAGTTACCTCTTTCTTCCCCGTCTCACCTCTAACATCTGCTGTCTGCCTGAGGAAAAATTGTCTGGAGTCTACTTGGGGTATAAAAATATCTTTGTAAACATTTCCAAGCAAAAATCCTAAGTCTTCTAGATTTTGCTGCATATTTGGGAGACATACATATATCAAGTGATGAGAGTAACACATTACAAAAGTAATGTGTTACTGTAACATATTACATTTTTCACTACTAATATTCAGCGTTACTTTTCAATATAGTAACGCAGCAATAGTAATTAGTTACCTTTTTTAGTAACTAGTAATGCAAATGTGGATTACTTTTTGCGTTACTTTTCCCGTCAAGTTCACATCACGTCAAAGCAGCCTTGTCACACAGACTGTTGACATCCTCCCATTTAGCTAATGTCAAACTGTTACTTTGCCTGCTCACGCCAGGAGCCAAGTTAATTGATTGCATGTTACACAGGAGCAGAGCCGAGACCCGAGAGTGGATATACAATACAAGTGATGAGCGGTCAGTTTTTCTTTATGTATTAGCCTACAACTGACATATAGTCATGCTGTTTATTCAAGTGGATATTTGCAAACAGTACTGGAAAAGGGGAACAGCCATTAGAGAACTGCACTACCACACAAGGGATTTGGATTAACATCCACCTTCCTCTGAGTTGGTGAGGTCTAAGCTCGGTCTCCCAGAGCGGGAGTGATTTAGGAGCTGATAATGATAGTATGGGAGATTGGGGGGGGGGTCTTCTTTATACAGGTGTTGAAAGGCAAAGCCCTACAAAGAAAACATGTATTTTCTTTGAAAAAATTTCAACAAAGTACCCTTTTGTGTGATTGATGAAACAACATCCTACGAGATATGCTTCAGCCAATTGCAGATGGAGAATTTCTGACCTAGCTGTTTTTTTTTTAACTGTTAGCAGCCAGTCAAGACAAAAGGTAAACAGCAGAGAGCTGTAAAATGAAAAGATTGTGACTAGGTGCATCACACCTGCTTAGCGTCTTTTGTTGTAATAGACAGGCAAACAAAAAGACAGCAAACAGAATAGAAACATGTATGTGCGCTTGGAGTTGATAAATAAGTATTTGATCCAGATTAAAACTAGCATATCGACAAGAGCAAAACAGAATTCCTCCCACTGGACTGCCATCACTATCATGTGAGTAATAGATTATTTAGAGGCGGAGTCAAATTATTAGTAACGGAACAGGTATGAGATTCCCATTCCATGTTGGTAAATTGTGTGAGTTGTCCATTCTCTGAAGTCACTGCATCCAGTGATTAGAACTTAGGAAGGCAAAGGGGTATGTCGGCAAAACCCCTGCACCCACAGAACAAGAATTATATTTGACATAAGTTTACAGTAATGTCCTTTTGGACATTTTGCTCACAGTTTTGGGCTTTGCTGAGTTGGTCTTCAAAAGATAAGCCTATATCCTAATTCCTGTACTGTAAGGGGTATAATGTGTTGGCACAGTGTCGATATTTCTTGTGTTTTTAGGCTTGCTGCAATCACCTGATAACCATAATGTATACAGGGTTTCCATCAATTCATTGTATAATTTTTTTTTTGTGCACAGTCAGTTCTTTCTTGTTTCACATTAAAGGTGCTGCATCATTTTGCAGCTATAAAAGTCATATGACTAATATGCCACAGGCAGATTGCTTTCTCTTGATTACTGTACCATACCAAAGGCTTTGCAACACTATATAACATTTGATTTATAGGCAGTCCTGCAGAATTCACTTATAGACAAGGTCCCACTCTTTCAGTGTGTAACTGTGTGTGATTAGAACAGGTCAGTCAGTCACTTGATTAATGTACTGGTTATACAATTAAGGTCCTCGTCTGTGTGTGTAACTATGTGTGTCAATCACCTGATTAATGTGCTGGTTATACAATTAAGGTCCTTGTCTTTGTGTGTAACTATGTGATTAGAAAAGATTGCTGAATCACCTGTGTTGTGTAATGCCAAGGGTTACTTACCATCACTTGGTTAATGTGCTGGATATATGTTTAATGATCAGTGTAACTATCAGTGAGTTCTGTTCCCCAGATTACCCATTCATTGGACACCACACTGTTCACTTTCCTTAAAAACACAGAAATGCAGTGATGTTCTTCGTTTTCACTGTTGCAGTCATTACATTTGGGTAATCCTGCTGGCAGGTTGCCCTCAGTCTGCCTGAATTCCAAAGTCTTGGGTCCTGCGTCGATTGCTGTCGCCTCTTCCCTGACGTCAGGTCGTCAGGGGTATAAAAGATGCAGCCGATGCCATTTTCTTCAGTCTTTCTTGCCGAGCGGTGCCCGAAGCAGAAGCAGTTCGCAAGTGCCAGTCGGCCGACTCCTGAGATTTTCGTGTTTGAGTTTCAGATCCGAAGTCTTCATTAAAGCTAAGTACCCCGTTGGGGAAACTTTTTTCTTGCTCCAGACCAATGTCAGAAAAAGTTAATAATTGTATTTCTTGTGGAAAGCAAATACCTCATAAGGACTTTCATTCTTACTGTATTCCTTGCCTAGGCCCTGACCACGACGTTTCAAGTTGTCGGTTTTGTGCTAGATTTAACCAATGCACTATTAAGCGTCAGAATGATTTTGCATTAAACTATTTTGGGCGCAGATTTAATTATAACATGTCGTCGGACAGCCATCCGACTACCGGAGTTCACAAAATACACAAAGAAAAAGAAAAGGATAGACAACCGAGGCCCAAAACCGACGACGAAGCTTCTCCTAAGCCAGTCGCCGGTTCTCAGTGAGGTGCTTTCGCAGCCCCTGACACCCGCTACTTTAGAGTTGCAGGCCGCTACCGACTCCCACATGGAGTCGGCTATGCCGCTGGAATCTCAAAGTATTGGAGCCTCAGACACTATTCCCTCAGATGGGTCCGGAGCCGCTGAGCAGGCACTGGCTTCTGAGGGTGTATTCAGACCTAAACATCTATACATTAAACTGACGTCAAAGGCAAAGACTAAAGCACCTTCAAAGACAAAGAAACAAGCTCAAGAGCCACATGGACAGGCCTCCATGCCCAAAAAACAGATGCTCAAAATGGCCGAAGACTTGATTACCTTGATCAGGGGTTCCCATCCCCTTCTGATAAGAGGCCTAGGCAAGAGACAGACTATGAATCTTCAGATCAGGTTTCCATTTCTTCGGATTCCTCTTCTGATCAGGAATATTCACTTCCCCCCTATGAGGATTCTGATGCTGAAGAATCTATTCCTTCAGCTTCTCCTCCTGAGGACTATTGTTTTGGGGAAACCTTGCATACCATGAGGAAGCATTTTCACTGGGAGCGCCAAGATTTTTCAGAATCTAAAAAGAGGCTCAGGGACTTCCTTTCACTACCTCAACACAGGCCCCTTGCCATTCCACCTGTGTTAGACATTGTAGATGAATGAAATGATGAATAATTTGATTGACTGTCTGAA
This sequence comes from Protopterus annectens, assembly GCF_019279795.1. Lineage (NCBI taxonomy): Eukaryota > Metazoa > Chordata > Ceratodontiformes > Protopteridae > Protopterus > Protopterus annectens. Next base: position 528,042,850 of record NC_056747.1, on the reverse strand, counting down.
GTTCACTTTTAACTGGTCATTTACGCGTGCTGAGTTTTTGGACCTATACATTGAGAAATTACCTGGTAATTTAATTTAATACTGGTGTCTATTGTAAGACCTGTCATAGAAATGCTTTCTTGTTTAGATCTAGCATGCACCCCGGTTATATCTTCTGGAATTTGATTAGAGGTCAGGGGATAAGGGCCTCTAGGTTGAACCCTACTACAGCTGGCTTCCTGAAAGAGATAGTTTGCAATATAAATTGTTGGCACGAGGGTATACTTCATCTGGGATAGGTAGGCAATGGTCCTATTTAGATCATTTGAGACTAACAACAGCGAGTCCATACTTTGGACCTACCTTGGGTCCCTGGGTTGGCAGGGGGACAGGCCTTAATACTATGGAGGCCAAAGTTCCTTTGTTTTACACTAGTGATCACAGAGATATCACTAGGTTGTTTAGTCAGTTTTGGGCCATTTTGTAAGTGGATGATGACATTCGTAGGATTGTAGGTGATAAACCTACTTTTCGGTTTAGGAATTGTAAAAATTTGAAGAGACTCTTGTGCTACGATAAGAATCAAAGTAATATGTCTGCAAATTCTGGTCTTACCTTACCTTGTGGTAACTGTAGTTTTTGTGCTTATATTAATACTGCTGAATCCTTCTTTCATCCTGATCTGTACAAGGAATTTATTTTCCATGCCTTCGCAAATTGTATGACACCCCATGTGATATATTTGGCAGAATGTACCATCTGGCGCTCCTTTTATGTTGGAAAAACTAATAGGGTACTTTGTGATAGGATGGGGCAGCATTTGTATCACGTTAGGAAGGGTTCTCTGCATAATGCACTTTCTAAGCACGTCCTAGAGTTTGGGATGTCCCATACCTTTAATTTTAGAGTTATTGAGACCATTAGCCCAAGTATCAGGGGAGGTGATGTGTGCACACATACAGAGCTTAGAGAGGCCTGTTGGATCATCATGCTCCATGCAGATAGGGGCAGGGGGTTGAATGAAAGGGCCTCCATTAAGCCTGTTTTGAAGAAAAGGAGGCTACATAAGTGAACAGGCACCTTTTTGTACTGCACCTATCTTTCATGCATTTTTATTTTATTTGTATATTTAGATATATGTATATATTTTTAAATATTTTTTTATATACATATATATCTTTATGTACTATTTTGTAAAATTTAAAAAATTTTTTTTTTTTTTATCTTATATGTATATTTATTTAGATATATACATTCTTCTATTAATATATATGTTGTCATCATGTACAGAGGTTAACATGCTTTTCTGCATACATCCTGATACTTATTATTTTTATTTTATTTTGTTTTATTTCTTTTCATTTTTTTTTGCGTTTTTATTTTCATTTCTACATTATTATTATTTTTTATGTTAGGTTATTTCTGGGTTTTTGATACATACTATGTTATATATTTCTTTATTGTTTTTATCTTTTATGTTGTCTTTATGCGATTTATACCCCTTTAAGTTTACCATTTCATTGCATAATTAATTGTTTGATTTATGACTTTTAATCATTGGTTCCTATTTGATTTATGTTGGGTTTAAATAGTGACTGTGTTTGTAGTTGTTTCATGGTCTGATGAAGCTGTATAGTGAAAGCGCTTACCTCTTGGCGACTACAATAAAGGAGATTATATATTTTTATACATATTTGGATTTCCTGTGTCTGCAATTTGATCTGCAATTTGAACTGCCTTATTTCGTGAGTCTTTGTATGGATTTTTTGAGCCTGTACATGCCTGGCTCCATCCGTTGTTAGTTACTGTTTTATTGGGTTATTTTATTTTCATTTAGCAACGGAGGACTTACCACCCGGATTCCACTATTTTGTTTTTATTTTTGTTTTTACTTTTATCATTGTAGATGATGTGTTTTCAGAGTCCAGTTTGACCCCTGACTCCTTACCTCCAGCTCCTGTTAAGCCTGACAGACATTACAGGGTTCCTGACTCTCATAAATTCCTTTTCAAAAACCCTACTGCAGACCCAGAGACTATTTCACAGGGTCCAAAAGGGGTTAAGGCTTCCGCTGCAAAAAACCCTACCCCCTCTGACAGAGATTCTAGGGCACTGGATAGATGGGGAAAAAAGGTTTACACATCTGCTACCTTGGCTATAAGGGCCTTAAACTGTCAGTTTCATATGCTCAAATATCAACAACATGTCATGACATTGCTTAAACAGAAAATGTTGTTACACTCTGAATGTGCAGAAAACAAAGAAATGCAGGATTTATTGCATGCAGCTGAACAAGTTGGAAAGCATACTTTGCAATGTGGTTTTGATTCTCTGGAGGCCACCTGCAGGGCCGCAGTTACGGGTTCTGTAATTAGGAGACATGCTTGGTTAAAGGAACAAAGTCTGCCTGATCATGTCAAAGTTAAATTATTAGATGCACCTTTACAGCACAATACTTTGTTTGGTGTTAAGGCAGAAGAGGTGTTAAAGAAAATGGAGGACAAAGCTAAATCTATGCAAACTGTCAAATATTTTTTATAGGTACAGCCACCTAGGATTAGTAGACACTGACCTACAAAGAATTGATCCTTTCCAGTGTCAGACAGACCTCAAGGGGGCAGATCCAGATGCCCTAGAGGCAGATCCCAGGCGCAAGGTTCATACAGCTCAAAGCAATGGGGTGCTTCTACCTCCAAAAGTGGAGAAGACAAATCACAACCATACAGGAAACAGTCCCAATGACTTCCTCCTGCCTGCACCGAGCTCTTATCTCCAGGCAGCACCCTTAGGGGGAAAAATATCACTTTTCTCAAAATTGGCACATTATAACCCAGGACAAGTGGGTACTAAACATAGTGTCACAAGGCTACAAGTTTCACTTCCATACCCAGCCAAAGGCAAATGGTTGGCCAGATCTGCCAAAACATCAATGGGCAGAGGCACAAAAACAAGTCTCATCCCTCATGGACATGGGGGCTATTCAACAGGTACCACAGCAAGAGCAGGGACAAGGATTTTACTCCAGACGGTTCTTGGTACCCAGAAAGGACAAAGCCTGGAGACCAATACTGGACCTATATATTCTAAACACATTCCTGGATATACCAAAATTCAAAATGTTGACCTTGCAGCAGCTCCTGCCCATGCTGGGCAAAGAGGCTTGGCTCGTGACGTTAGACCCAAAAGAGGCATACCTGCATGTCCCAATCAGGCAATCATGCAGAAGATGCCTCAGATTCAAGGCTGGCTCAATGCATTACCAATTCTCTGTACTGCCCTTTGGCTTCTCTACTGCGCCCAGGGTCTTTACAAAGTGCCTGGCACCAGTAATTGCTTTCTGCAGACAAAAAGGAATACAGATATAGCCTTACATGGACGACTGCCTACTTCAAGCAGAGAACAAGGACATTCTACTACAGCATCTGGCGTTTGTGAAAAGACTTTTAACATGCCTAGGGTACACAGTCAATGAAAAGAAATCAAAGTTAGTACCCTCTCAAGAGATAATATTCCTGGGTGCAAGCTTAAATACAACTGCCCAGATGGCTTATCTCACATCAGACAAACCAAGGCAACTGACTACCTACTTCAAAACTTTGGCAACAAAGGCCCAGTTATCTGCAAGAAAAATTCTGCAGGCTTTGGGCTTCATGGCATCCTGCATCCTACTAATTCCATATGCAAGACTGCATATGAGAAAACTTCAATGATACCTAAAAAGTGTCTGGACACAACATTGCCACAGCCTGGAAACAATTATTACTCTCATTCCCTGCCTGCAACAGGAGTTTTGATGGTGGGCGAAGGCTTGTCACCAAAACAAGGGACAGCCATTCACTTTACTCCCAGCCAGGCAGAACCTAACAACGGATGCATCAGGTTATGTCTGGGGGGGCCCACATGGCAGGAAGATGCATTCAGGGCACCTGGTCCACAAACCAAATGCATCTACATATCAATCAAAAAGAGATGCTAGCTGTTCAAAATGCCCTGACAGCCTTCAAGGACCTACTTCATCCGGGTCAACTACTGATAAAGACAGACAACACCACTGTCATGTGGTATATAAACAAGCAGGGGGGCACACATGCTTACCCCCTTTGCAGACTAGCCATGGCTTTGTGGGACACAGCATTGACTTACCAAGTTCACCTGCAGGCACAATTCCTGCCAGGAAAGGAAAATACTCTGGTAGACGAACTAAGCAGAAACCTCATGGATCCCCATGAGTGGCAGCTGGATCCACAAGTCTTCAGCATGATAACAAGGAAATGGGGATGCCCAGACATAGATCTATTTGCCTCCCCTCACAACTACCAACTAGGAAGATTCTGCACAAGGACTTATCACAGACAAGCATGGAAAGTGGACGCCTTATCTTTCAACTGGAAAAACCTATCAGTATATGCCTTTCCTCCATTGCCTCTCCTCCCCAAGGTACTCCTAAAGGTCAGACAGGAGAAACCAAAAATGATACTGATTGCCCCAGACTGGCCCTGCCAGTACTGGTATCCGATCTTAAGGAACTTGTCTCAATGCCCAGCCTGGACCTTACCTCAAATGCCTCCTCTACTGTCCCAACAAAACAATCAGATCCTGCACAGCCAACTCAGGACTCTAAATCTGGCAGCATGGCGGATTATGTAGCCATACAAAGCATACCTCTCAGGAAAGCTGTGACGGATGTCATTCTGGAAGCCAGAAGGCCTAGAACTAGGAAATCTTATGCTGGAAAATGGAAGAGATGTGCTTGGAACCAGGCACAAGGAACTGATACAGCTGTACCAAATATTCCTCAGATTTTGCAATACTTAACTGAGATGCTGGACAAAGGCCTATCTTTTTCATCAATTAAAATTCATGCCTCTGCCATTTCAGCTCATTACAATACAGAGCCACCGATCTTTTCTCATCCTTTATTAAGGCAGTACCTCAGAGGAGCCAGAAATTTAAGACCTCCAAGGAGATCGCTAAATACCTGCATGGGACCTCAATTATGACTTGGAAAAACTCACCTTACCTCCATTTGAGCCAGCTGCTACTGCTTATATAAAGTTTTTATCCTGGAAAACAGCTCTTTTCCTAGCAATCACTTCTGCAAGACGAGTGTCAGAGCTACAGGCACTCATGGCTGTGGAACCATTTATCATTTTTTATCCAGATAGGGTCTCTCTGAGAACAAACCCAACATTTATGCCTAAGGTGGTGTCCAGTGTGTCCCTTAACCAAACTATTCATTTGCCAACTTTTTATTGAAATCCACAGAACAAGGGGGAGAGAATTCTGCATTCTTTGGACGTACACAAACAGCTTAGATTCTACTTGGACAAAACTAAAGCTTTCAGGAAGACAGAGCAATTACTAGTGGCATATGCTGCAGGATCACAAGGAGAGGCTATCTCCAAGCAGACTATTTCAAAGTGGATAGGCCACTGCATTCGTTTCTGCTATTCACAACATGGCAAGCCAGTGCCTAAGGGCATTAGGCCACATTCATCCAGAGCTGCAGCTACAACAGCAGCCTTTCTCAGGGGAGTTCCAGCTAAAGACATTTTAGAGGCTGCTACTTGGAGTTCAGTGCACACCTTTACAAAGCATTATCATCTGCCACTTTACTCTAAATCCAGGGCAGGCTTTGCCACTGCAGTTCTGCAGGGCCTCATAGCTGCTCCTAATGCTGCTCAGCTCCAGCCTCCCAACCATAGCTTTGGGACTCTACCCAAATGTAATGACTGCAACAGTGAAACATGAAGAACATAGTACAGTTGTGTACACTTACCGTAAATGTAGATGTTCGAGTGTATTCACTGTTACAGTCCAGGTTACCCACCCAAGATCCCCCTTATTTCTGCTGGAACTTATTTTTCCTTCTCTGATCTATACAACCTATGTGGTGCATTTGCTTGTAGATGAAGGTAAAGTTTATATTGGTGCATGTATGTTTATATATATATATATATATATATATATATATATATATATATATATATATATATATATATATATAAATTTTGGCTACCCTTTAGAGGGCACCTGACATCTGGGACAAGAAAAACTGAAGAAAATGGCGTCTGCTGCATCTTTTATACCCTTGACGACCTGACGTCAGGGAAGTGGCGACAGCAACTGACGCAGGACCCAAGACTTTGGAATTCAGGCCGACTGAGGGCAACCTGCCAGCAGGATTACCCAAATGTAATGACTGCAACAGTGAATACAGTCGAACATCTACATTTATGGTAAGTGTACACAACTGTACTTTTTTGCAGAAGACCCCCCAACCCCCACACTTCTACATCTATATGATACATATGTACACTAACTCTGAGATTACACAATGGGGGAGAAAGAAGAAATATCCGTATGCCCACTGTTCTGCTTTCTTGCACAAACACACTGCTGTCAGTCAGTGAAACTGTAGGTTGACTACAATGCATTAGCATAGCTGCAGTTAATTGAGTAACTGCACTGCATCATATGAATGGTCTCCCCATTATGGCCTGTGAAAAAGCAGTAATTCCCACTTGCAGTGTTTGCCATACCCTTGTCTTGTTCATTTGAATAACTGTTGTGTGATTACACAGAATCAGCGAAATCATCCGACTGGACACCAGAGTCATGGCCTCCTGACATCAGCAGATTAGTGTACCCTGGGAAGTATCCTCATGTTCCATTGCATAACTATTGTGAATTAGACACGATCACTGGTATCACCTAATTAGTTTAGTGTAGGTAGTCTCCCTGCTTCATTGTGCTTTTGTTTTGGTGTCATGCAAGGCCACAGTAACAACTGCTTATGATACTGTGGCCATATTAATCCATGTCCAGCATATCCCTGTTATCAAGTTATGCACAGCCACAAAAGAAAATCTTGCTAACGGCATCCTAGTCAAGATTTCGCCTCTTCTTTTGTGTAGCTATGCTGCCATTATGCAATTGATATTGTCAGTGCCTGTTAACTATACTATCATGACTATTGTCCTAAAAGTCTTTCTGTGGAAAAGTAGAAATTCATTATGGTATTGACAACTGCCACTAATGCCTAATGGTTGATCAAAGATCATGGCAATACAAGAAAAATAGGAGGGTTTGTTAGTTCTCGATTCTGGGTTGCTGAAGTACTTTTCCAGAAAATAGAGAACACTGCTTTATTGAAAAACACATTTACCCCACTTCCCCAGCTCAGTTTCATTTAAATGTGTCTGGGCTCTCCATCCTACTTCACACCTACTTTTCAACTAATCCCTTGCAATCCAAACCCAATATTGTTTTCATTCCAAATACCAGCCACAATCTACTTTATAAGGGTCTAATGAGACTTTCCTTTTCCTTAACCATAACATTTCTGTCATCTCCTTCACTGCTACACCCAGTCATAATAAAGCATTTTGTTTGTTTGTTGTAGGCAGTAACTTGTGGATATTGCTTCTAGAGGCAGCAAGATGTAATTATTTTGAATAAAAAATTTGACACTGAGTCACATGGTGAGGCACTGCATAGATAAGAATTGTGGATACATAAATGTAGAATGAAGTAAAATTAAGTAGTAAGCAACATTAATAAGGAATGGGTAGTACAACTTATGTTGCACGACAGTAGTTCTGGATAGAGTTTGCCACCAGTCGGTCTTGTTAAGAATAGAAAGTGACACATTGGGCATGCTCAGTAAGCCAGATAGTGACTATACTAAAGATTGCTGATCAGTGTCTGTTTGAACAGGTCTACCAGAAATGTAGTTATTGAACTTGGAACATGCGAAAACAACTGCTAAAAAGTTCTTTTAATGTAACATCGGCAGTTTAATTCTTTAAGGGCAGTGGGAACTGAAATTGTAGATGTAAAGTTCTTTGCCAGTAACAACCTCTTCATTAGTTACAGTTCTCTTTAGTGTGGAAATATTCAGACAATGTTTACTTCTGCTTATTGTTCCTAGGTAGGTACTAGGCTACCGGCCCTGGGGCCTATACAAGCCCAATCAAAAAGGTACCCTGGCTTTTGCCACCCAAAAAAATTATTTTCCTGTGCCACTGTCGAGCAGAGCCACAGAGGTGATCCCCGGGGTGAATTTCCTATTTCCTATCCAATCATCAAGATTTTTCTTGAAGAGTGCTAATGAGGAGCTTTGTTTGATATAGATAGGTAGTTTATTCCAGAGTATGGGAAGTCTCTGGGACAGGAATCTATCCCTCCGGCATGTTCTGTTTATTGTGGTGACAAGGTTTAGGTCCCTAGAGTGTGTAGCTCAGAGGGATTAGGATTTCTTTAAGTGGAGCATGTCCAACAGCTCTGGGTTTGACATAGCTTTGTATGTTGGGCAGAGATCACCTCTGAGTAGGCGATATGCGACGGAGTAAAGCTGGAGTTTTTTGAGACGGTATGCGTAGGGCATCTGTTTGAGGCCGGTAATCCTCTATGTGAGGTACTTCTGCGGCCTTTCCAGTTGTTGTAGATATCTTGTGAGGTACATAACAAAAGAAGCGTTGTACTCTATAATGGGTCTAATGAGTGATGAGTAGAGGGGAACAATGATCTCTTTTTTTCTGGATGAGAAACCTTTTGTGATGAGGTGTGCCACATAGAAGGATTTCCTGACTATTGTGGCGATGTGATTATCAAAGGAGAGACTACTGTCCACCTGTGTCCCAAGGTCTCTTATCACACTTTCAGTGTTAAGTATACTACCGCCTATGTTGTAGTTCATGGGTACAGAGTTTTTACCAAAGGGGATGACAGAGCACTTTTTGGCATTGAGCTTGAGGCCATGGCTTTGACACCAGGCATCTGTCTCAGTGAGGCCCTTTTGTAGGATGTCCACATCGTTAGGAGTTTCGATTATGGCTCCTAGTTTGCAGTCATCTGCGAACTTCGTTAGCCAAAGACCTGCTGTGATAGGCTGTACTTCAGAGAAGTAGATACCAAACAGGAGAGGACCCAGGACTGAACCCTGTGGTACTCCACTTGTCACTGGTCTGAAGTCGGATTTGGAGTCTGCTACTTTCACAGTGTGGGCTCTGTCAGTGAGCCAGTTGGCAACCCATCTTGTGACATAGGGATTTATACCTAGTTTAGTGAGTTTCTCTATAATTCCAGAGTGGGGGATGGTGTCGAAAGCCTTGGCAAGATCTAGATAGGCTATGTGAACCACCTTACCCTTGTCTACGGCTTTGGTGACTGCTTCAAAGAAGTCTATCAGGTTTAGGAGACATGATCTGCCTTTTACAAACCCGAAGTGGGTGGGGGTCCAGAGTTTGGAGACCAATGTCTTTGTTTATAAGTTCCATGATGATACGTTCCATGGCCTTGCAGACCAGGCTCGTCAGGCTTATGGAGCGGTAGTTCCTGGGGTCCGTGGTGGCTCCCCCCTTGTGGAGTGGGATAACCGTCGATGTGCGCCATTCAGCAGGCACAAAGCCTGAGGTGAGGCTATGATTGAACATGGTACTTGGGTGGGGTGCCAGTTCGTTCTGTAGTTCATGTAGAACGCAGCCTGGGATGTTGTCTGGTCCCATGGATGCTGTGTTCTTGGCTTTGGAGAGTGTGGTTTTTACCTGTGCAGCCGTGATTACAGTAACTTTGCATTCTTCAGGTATAGAGATGGGCTCTTTAGGGGGTGAGAGGGGGGTAAAGCTGGGCTCTTTAGGGGGTGAGAGGGGGGTAAAGCTAGAACTGAACCTATCTGCCAGGATGTTGGCAATATCAGTTGAGTCTGTATATTTAGTACCATTGTGCTGTAATTCAGAGCAGATCTGAGTTTGCCATTGAGATTCTTGACATAGCTATAGAATGCTTTGTGGCTGTCTTTAGAATCAGTGGCAATTTTGTTTTCGTAACTAGCTTTGGAGGATTTTATCAGGGATCACAGCTTCTTACTGAGGCTGACCAGGGAGCTCCTCCACTCATGGGATTTTATTCTCTTTTGCAACAGTTTCTTCCTTCTGTTGTACAGTTTGTTTATGGCAGGGGACCACGAGATTGGCTTCCTTTTTTTGGAGGATAGCATCTTGGTTCTGTTTGGGATAGCATGATCCATGCACTCATGTAAGTGCTTATAAAGTGCAATTGTGTAGGATTCAGTAGTCGTAACTGTATTGTCCATCTGCATGGGTGTCATGAAGTTCACCACGTCTGTCTTAAGAAGCATGAAGTTGGTTTTGAAGAAATTTTTTACCATGGTATCCTTAATGGGGGGGGGGGGCAGGATGTGGATATCTAGGGTAATTAGCTTATGGTCGGATCGGACCAATGAGGCGTTGACTTCAGGTGTGGAACACTGGTCACTCATGTTGGTAATGACTAAATCTAGGATATTGTTGCCCCTGGTGGGGGTGTGGATAAGTTGATCCAGGGCACTGGAGTTTATGATTTCCAGAAAGCGTTGAGCGAAGGAGTTGGTACATGAGTAGTTTTCCCAGTTAATGGTGGTGTAGTTGAAATTGCCCATTATTAGGGTGTTTGGTTGAACCCTAATATTTTCCAGTACATCAAGAAAAGAGGAGTGGCAATCCTGGGGCATGGTGGGTGATCTGTAGCAAGCTACAATTTGGATTGCAGTTTTGCCCAGAGTTAGTTGCACTTGGATAACCTCGGCCGCATTATGCTGAGCAACTGTCCTGGAGGTGTGGATATCCTTAATCAATATGGACACACCTCCGCCTTTGGTGTTCCGGTCCAGGTTACATGGCCGAAAAGTGTGGTATGAGTTATAGCCTGGTAGTTCCGGGATGCTCTCTAGAGCCTTGAACCAGGTCTCAGTCACTGCACAGATATCGATGTTCTCCATTTTAAGGAGTGCCTCGAGTGAGTGCATTTTGAGATTTAGACTTCTAGCATTGAGTAACATCACCCTCAGTTTTTGCTTGCCTGTTCCTGTTACGGTGATGAATTTGTCATTTGAACCTTGCCTAAAAAAGGCACTATAGTGACGGCAAGAACCTTAGCCAGTAACCGGAATCCCAAGGGTGACAGGTGCAGGCCATCGCTGGCAAAGCATCATGGTCTGTCGACTATGTCATCCCAGGCAGACAGATACTGGATCCCTTTAGAATGGCACCAGAAACTTCGCCAATTGTTGAAGTCAATCATTTTGTCCTTGTACTGCGGCATCATTCTGGGTGATGTCAGAATGCTACTCATGGCTAGGGTCATACCTACCTGAGCTACAAGATCAGAGAGCTCTTCCATGTATCTTTTCATGTAGTTCAGGGAGGTACGTCTCAGGTCGTTCACACCAACATGGACAATGACAGAGTCATATTTGTACTTGTTGTGGAGTGACCTGAGTGCGTGGGTTATGTGGTGGATTCTGGCACCCAACAGGCAGCTTACAGTAACCTTCTCCTTGTTTAGCCTGGTGAGTGGGACATCAGTGTGCCTGACTATAGAGTCACCTATGACTAGTGTGTTGGGTACGTTGTTTTGCCTTATTGGCTGTGGTTGAATGGCACACTGAGTCTGCGGGCTATGTGTCATTTGGGTTGTGTTGGGGCTGGAGGTTGCTTGCATTTCTGCTTTGGAGGTCTCTGTTGCTTGAGCAGATTATTATTGAGAGCCTTCGCGAATGTTTTTGTGTTTGTATGTGTGGATTTTGGTGTGTAGATTTAGTGAGACTATGTGATGAGTGTGGTGTGGTGCAAGTGTTTACCTTCTCCCCTTGACTGTCAAGTTCAGTCTTGATTGGAGAGAGCTTTACCTCCAGTTTGGCTAGATAAGTGCATCTCTCACAGGTTGTAGTGTTGGGTGGTAGGAGGAGAGGGTTGTCTGTGTACATGAGGCAATTTCTACATTGCCCCAAGATGCCCAGATTCATCAGATAGATAGGAGAGAACACTGGGAGCTGACCCTTGGACATGCCTGAATAAAAAACTATTTTCCTCTAGATAAGTGAGGAAAGTGAGTACAAGAGCTGTTTTTCTCTTTGCAAGTGAGGAAAGTAAGTACCAAAACTGTTTTCCTCTAGGTAATGAGGAAGGTTGAGTGCTGTAGTAATTAGTAGGTTATTTAGTGCTTACAAGTTCTGAACAAGTGCTGTTCACAAATAAGCAAATTCGAGTGCTAAAACTAAGAATCTGTATCTTGACTAAACTAGTTACAGGAAAGGGGGGAAACCAGTACAAATGCGGGCTTTTAAATCAGAAAGTTGAGAGAGATGGAAAAACTGCCCAAATGGCCAGTAACTACAGTTTCTGGGCCAGAACCACTCCTTATGTGGTAGATAGGTTACCTAGTGCTTACCACTCCCACTGATAAGCTAGAAGGCTTCCCTCCAACACAGAAAGCTTGGGGGGGGGCGGGCTCAGAAGCTTACATACAGTCCTGGATACAGCAAATCTGAATCTGGACTACACTAGTTACAGGAAAGATATTTTTTTTTTTTTTTTTTGTTGACTGCTATTTGGTGGATTGTAATGACAGATGTTTGAGTGGCCTTTTTATGGTTGAAATTTTCTGAAATGGATAGTTTTTGTCATTATTGGTTCATACATTGCTTACTGAAAGAATGTTCAAAACTACAAATTTGAAACACATTCTAACAAGTGGTACTGTATTATACAAGGAATATCATTTAATACACTCAGGAAGGTAAATCAAATAACACATACATGTATGCACGTCCCTAAAAATGTGTGAAAAGAGCCTATGGTTTGAAAACAGCCCAAAGGTAAACGTAATGGCGATATTGTACTTGAGGGCCTCACCAGATGCGCAGTAGCAAGCCCCGCCCAAAACCCACCCCCATAATATGTCATTCATGAATATGTATTCCCTCCGAATGTACAACAAAATGAAAAAAGAAAACAATACGTTCACAAGAGGAGTCCTTACAAGTACAGTATCGCCAAAAAATGATTATATCTCTGCTTATTCTGATTAAGTTATACCTAGATTTTATTGGCAAGAGGAAGTTAGCGTGGGTTTCTTAAGATTAAGCATTTCAGTGGAAATACAGAATAAAGGTGTATGTACTTGGCTGGGGAGAGGGCAGGGGCAAAACGTAATATGGTTAAAGATTATACTGGAAGCGCACTTTTAATAAATATGGCTAAAATCAGTAAGAAATTAACATTTCCATGTTAATAAAACTGCTACGTTGGTCTACGATAGAAAAACCAAGACCAGGTTTGACGCTTGCTATCAAAAAATGCCAAACACAAGGCAGTGCTGCTCTTGGTACCCCAAATTTCGGCCTCAGTCCGTGCAATTTTGTGTCTATTCTTAAACAAAGCCAGAAGGCCAGGAATCCACGAACTGTCGCCTTGTTGCAACGGGCAAGGAATATTTTGTGGGCGGAGCAGGCCATAACAACCAGCTTGGCTACGACATTCTGTTCGGGTGTTCAAACTTGAGTTTCATTAATATTTTAATGAACAGTTTTGTACCAGTTATGTGTCATCGCTACTTACAATCTACTTGGAAAAGTAGATAATATTTTGAAGCAAAAACTGAAACACTCAATAGCTTATTAACTAGCGGCTGCCAATTGTCTCAGGCCAGTTTTTCGTAATTTACAGACTATTGCACAGCCTGGGTCCACTGCATCTGTCACTCAGTTCGTGACACGCTCACTTCTGCACAAAACGAAGTGGTGAGGCCCTCCAGTACAATATCGCCAACATAATCCTCCACTGGCTTGATGAATTTTCTTTGAATGTGAGTTTTAATGCCATTTCAATGAAGGTGACTTTCAGGGGCAGAAAAGTTTACTGGTCATAAGTCCATTTTCATTGTGAGACTGTATTGTTTGTTTAGCAAATGGCTATCAGTGTTTGTGCTATTTTAGTTCAGCATCTGTAATCATTGCAGTAAGAAAGCAGTATCCACACTGACAGGTTTGAACAGTGTTTATGGTAACTGGGGAGAAATAGCCAAGTAATGGAAAACTGGAATGGCTGGGTAGGGGGTTGCCACAGGAAGGGCTGCTCTAGGAGGACTCTGATGCCTTGGCAGTAATTGTGGTATATGAACTAATCAAAGTTGTGTAGCGGAGCCAAAGCTGTTCAATGCAGAACAGTGAGTTAATTTATGGTCGAATGCAGAGCATTCCGCATAATCTGGAGCACTTGTCTTATCTTTTATGTTTTAAATGTTTGTTGACTAACAGCCAGATACTATGATTGGAAAAATCCCCACAAAAGGTCCAGCAGAAGCCATTTAAAGAATGATTGCCTTGTCTTGTTACTCCCCTCTGGTGACAGGCAGTTGAATTCCTCCACTGCATGTCTTGACGGAAGGAAATGGCCACTGGTGATTTGAAGTGGTACAATAAAGGTGGCTTTTACTGTGTATGGCCATCTTTGATCTGCTTTACTGGTAATATAGTTGTTGTAATGTATATTGTGTTAATTAAACATCATAATTTCCTTAGGGCAAAAGAATTTGAATATTTGGTTATATGTAGACATATTTTTGAAACTGAAGCTACAGGCAGATTAAGTAAGTAATGGGTTTACCACCTTTCAAATGCTCAAAGAGGGACTATTTTGTAGAAAACATTTTTGCAGGAGAAACCATACCCATAGCCAGTGCAAAGGATAGGGCTTCACTTTTTTTTTCTAACATAACAGCTTCTTCTTGCAGCATTTCAGTTGTTTATGCTGCTGTATATACTATTGAGGTGTTTCAGGTACAAAATCGGTGTTTTATTCAGCTATTAAAGAAAACTTAAAAAGTCATTCACTGTAGATTCATGTTTAAAAAAAAGTTCTATACAGTTAACTTTTTCTTTCTTTTTTTTTTTTTTTTTTGTATTTCTGGCAGTTCCTTTATTTTAAGCTTCAGATGATCAGAGCCACATTTTGACAGAGGTTATGAAATAAAACATTTGCAATATATAGATATTCCATGTACATCCATTTATTTTTCTGATTAGTGCTTTCACTCAGAGATGGAAAGTCGAAATTCATTTGAACGATCTGTTTACACAGAATTCTTTGACCTAATTACAAATGATGGAAAAAACATTGATGTGAAATGTAAGCTATGTCCACTGACAAAGAAGACCTACAGAACTTCAGCAAACATTATGTCGAATTTAAAAAATCATCTTCAGGCATCACATCCTATTGCACTTGGAAAGCTAAATACTTTGAAAAGGAAAGCAGTTGATTCCGGGCCTGACAAGTTGGACAAGAAATCATTGACACAGACGTCTATTGCAGCATTCATTGGTTCTGGTCATGTCACACAGTCCAAGGTGGATAGTTTGATCATTGACTTTGTGATGAATGACATGCAGTGTTTCAACGTTGTTGAGCAGCCATCCTTCATCAGTCTTGTAACTGGCCTGCAGCCAGGAAAGGTGGTCATCAGCAGGAAAACTCTTGTCGAACAGGTGGAGAAACAGTTCAGTGATATGAAGGAGAATCTGATGGAAACTTTAGCAAGTGTTTCAACTGATGATCTTCGTGTTTCACTGTTGCAGTCATTACAGTTGGGTTATCCTGCTGGCAGGCTACCCTTAGTCAGCCTGAATTCCAAAGTCTAGGTCCGGCATCGGTTGCTGTCGCCTCTTCCCTGACGTCAGCGTGCCAGGGGTATAAAAGATGCAGCTAACGCCATTTTATTCAGTCTTTCTTGCCGTGCGGTGCCCGAAGCAAAAGCAGTTCGCAAGTGCCGGTCGGCAGACTCCTGAGATTTTCGTATTCGAATTTCAGATCCGAAGTTTTCACTAAAAAGCTAAGTACCCCGTTGGGGAAACTTTTTTCTTGCTCCAGACCGATGTCAGAAAACGTTAATAATTGTATTTCTTGTGGGAAGCAAGTACCTCGTAAGGACTTTCACTCTTACTGTATTCCTTGCCTAGGCCCTGACCACAACATTGCTAGTTGTCGGTTTTGTGCTAGATTTAACCAACGCACTATTAAGCGTCGGTACGATTTTGCTTTTCACTATTTTGGCAGATTTAACTATACAATGTCACTGGATAGCCATCCGACTACCGGAATTCATAAGAAATGCAAAGAAAAAGAAAAGGACAGGCATCTGAGGTCCAAAACTGACGAAGAGGCTTCTTCTAAGCCAGTCGCCGGTTCTCAGTGAGGCGCTTTCACAGCCCCTGACGCCCGCTACTTTAGGGCCGCAGGCCTCTTCCAACTCCCATGTGGAGCCAACTAGGCCGCTGGAAACTCAAGGTATTGGAACCTCGGAAACTATTCCCTCAGATGGGTCCGGAGCCGCTGAGCAGGCATCTGCTTCTGAGGGTGTTTTCAGGCCTACACAGTTGTATGTTAAAACGACTTCAGCTTCAAAGGCAAAGACTAAAGCACCTCTAAAGACAAAGAAACAAGTACAACAGCCCCATGGACAGGCCTCCATGCCTAAAAAAACAGATGCTCAAAATGGCCGAAGACCTAATTACTTTGATTAGGGTTTCCCATCCCCCTCCTGATAAGAGGCTTAGGCAAGAGACAGAATATGAATCCTCAGATCAGGTTTCCATTTCTTCTGATTCCTCTTCTGATCAGGAATACTCTCTTCCTCCCTATGAGGATTCTGATGCTGAAGAATCTATCCCTTCAGCCTCTCCTCCTGAGGATTATTCTTTTGGGGAAACTCTGCATACCATGAGGGAGCATTTCCACTGGGAGAGCCAAGATTGTTCAGAATCTAAGAAAAGGCTCAGAGACTTCCTTTTACTACCTCAGCACAGGCCCCTTGCTATTCCACCTGTGTTAGACATTGTAGATGATGTATTTTCAGAGTCCAGTCTGACTCCTGACTCTTTACCTCCAGCTCCTGTTAAGCCGGACAGATACAACAGGGTTCCAGATTCACATAAATTCCTTTTCAAAAACCCTGCTGCTGACCCAGAAACTATCTCTCTGGGTCCCAAAGGGGTCAAGGCTTCCACTGCAAAAAACCCTACTCCCTCTGACAGGGATTCTAGGGCACTGGACAGATGGGGAAAAAAGATTTACACTTCTGCTACTTTGGCTGTAAGGGCTTTAAAATGTCAGTTTCATATGCTCAAATATCAGCAATATATTATGTCTCTGCTTAAACAGAAAATGTTGATAAATTCTGAATGTGCAGAAAACAAAGATGCAGGATTTATTGCATGCAGCTGAACAAGTTGGAAAGCATACTTTGCAATGTGGTTTTGATTCTCTGGAGGCCTCCTGCAGGGCCGCAGTTACGGGTTCTGTCATTAGGAGGCATGCTTGGTTAAAGGAACAAAATCTACCTGATCATGTTAAGGCAAAATTATTAGATGCTCCATTACAGCATGATGCTTTGTTTGGTGTTAAAGCAGAAGAGGTGTTAAAGAAAATGGAGGACAAAGCTAAATCTATGCAAACAGTCAAGGATTTCTTACAGGTACAGCCACCAAGATTTAGCAGACACTGGCCTACAAAGAAATGGTCCTTTTCCAGTGTCAGACAGGCCACAAAGGGGCAGATACAGACGCCCTAGAGGCAGATCACAGCCCCAAGGTTCGTACAAGTCTAAACAATGGGGTGTTTCTAACCCCAAAACTGGAGAAGACAAATCACAGCCATACAGGAAACAGTCCCAATGACTTCCTCCTGCCTGCGCCAAGCACTTATCTTCTGGCAGCACCTTTAGGGGGAAAGCTAGCACTTTTTTCTCAAAATTGGCACATAATAACCCAGGACAAATGGGTCTTAAACATAGTGTCACATGGCTACAAATTTCACTTCCATACCCTGCCAAGGGCAAACGGTTGGCCAGACCTGCCAAAACATCAATGGGCAGAGGTACAAAAACAAGTCTCATTCCTCATGGAAATGAGGGCCATTCAACAAGTACCAGAGCAAGAGGAGGGACAAGGATTCTATTCAAGACTGTTCTTGGTACCCAGAAAGGACAAAGCCTGGAGACCAATACTGGACCTATCTATTCTAAACACTTATCTGGATATTCCAAAATTCAAAATGTTGACTCTACAGCAGCTTCTACCCATGTTGGGCAAGAAGGCTTGGCTGGTGACTTTAGATCTAAAAGAGGCATACCTGCATGTCCCAATCAGACAAACATGCAGAAGATACCTCAGATTCAAAGCTGGCTCAATGCACTACCCTTTGGCTTATCTACTGCACCCAGGATCTTCACAAAGTGCCTGGCACCAGTAATTGCATTCTGCAGACAAAGAGGAATACAAATATATCCTTACTTGGATGACTGCCTCATTCAAGCAGAGAACAAGGACATTTTACTACAGCATCTGGCGTTTGTAAAGAGATTACTACCATGCCTAGGGTACACAGTCAACGAACAGAAATCAAAACTAGTACCCTCTCAAGAGATAATATTCCTGGGTGCAAGCTTAAATACAACTGCCCAGATGGCTTATCTCACGCCAGACAAACAAAGGCAACTGACTGCCTATTTCAAAATGTTGGCAACAAAGGCCCAGTTATCTGCAAGAAAAATTCTGCAGGCTTTGGGTTTCATGGCATCCTGCATTCTACTAATTCCATATGCAAGACTGCATATGAGGAAACTTCAATGGTACCTAAAAAGTGTTTGGACTCAACATTGCCACAGCCTGGAAACTATAGTTACTCTCATTCCCTGCCTGCAACAGGAGTTTCGATGGTGGGCGAAGGCCTGTCACCAAAACAAAGGACAGCCATTCACTCTACCCCCAGTCACACAGACATTAACAACGGATGCATCCGATTATGCCTGGGGAGCCCACATGGCAGGAAGATGTATTCATGGCACATGGTCCACAAACCAAATGCATCTACATCTCAATCAAAAAGAGATGCTAGCTGTTCAAAATGCCCTGACAGCCTTCAAGGACCTACTAAATCCGGGACAACTACTGATAAAAACAGACAATACCACGGTCACGTGGTATATAAACAAGTAGGGAGGCACTCATTCTTACCCCTTTTGCAGACTGGCCATGACTTTGTGGGACACAGCATTGACTTGCCAAGTACATCTGCAGGCACAGTTCCTGCCAGGAAAGATAAATACTCTGGCAGACGAACTAAGCAGAAACCTCATGGATCCTCACGAGTGGAAATTGGATCCACAAGTCTTCAGCATGATAACAAGGAAATGGGGATGTCCGGACATAGATCTATTTGCCTCACCTCACAACTGCCAACTAAAGAGATTCTGCACAAGGACTTATCACAGACAAGCATGGAAAGTGGATGCCCTGTCTTTCAGCTGGAAAAACTTAACAGTATATGCCTTTCCTCCTCTGCCTCTCCTCCCCAAGGTACTCCTAAAGGTCAGACAAGAGAAGCTAAAAGTGATACTGATTGCTCCAGACTGGCCATGCCAGTACTGGTATCCAATCCAAAGGAACTTGTCTCAATGCCCAGCCTGGACCTTACCTCAAGTGCCTCATCTACTCTCCCAGCAGAACAATCAGATCCTGCACAGCCAACTCAAGACCTTAAATCTGGCAGCATGGCGGATAATGTAGTCATACAAAACACACCTCTCACTAAAGCAGTAATGGATGTCATTTTGGAGGCCAGGAGGCCTAGTACTAGAAAATCATATGCTGGAAAATGGAAGAGATTCTGTGCTTGGAACCAGGCACAAGGAATTGACACAGTTGTACCAAATATTCCTCAGATTTTGCAATACTTAACTGAGATGCTGGACAAATGCCTATCCTTTTCATCAATTAAAATTCATGCCTCTGCCATTTCAGCTCATTACAATACAGAGCCACCAATTTTTTCTCATCCGTTATTAAGGCAGTACCTCAGAGGGGCCAAAAATTTAAGGCCTCCAAGGAGATCACCAATACCTGCATGGGACCTCAGTTATGTCTTAGAAAAAACTCACCGTGCCTCCTTTTGAGCCAGCCGCTACAGCTGATGTAAAGTTTTTATCTTGGAAAACAGCTCTGCTCCTAGCAATAACTTCTGCAAGACAAGTCTCAGAGCTACAGGCACTCATGGCTGTGGAACCATTTATCATTTTTTATCCAGACAGGGTTTCTCTGAGGACAACACCGACTTTTATGCCTAAGGTAGTGTCCAGTGTGGCCCTTAACCAAACTATTAATCTGCCTATCCAAACCCACAGAATAAGGGGGAGAGAATTCTGCATTCTTTGGACATACACAGACAGCTACGCTTCTATTTGAACAGAATCAAAGCTTTCGGAAAGTCAGAGCAATTACTACTGGCATATGCTGCAGGATCACAAGGAAAGGCCATCTTAAAGCAGGCTATTTCAAAGTGGATAGGCCACTGCATTCGTTTCTGCTATTCACAACATGGCAAGCCAGTACCTAAGGGCATTAGGCCACATTCAACCAGAGCAGCAGCCACTTCAGCAGCCTTCCTCAGGGGAGTACCAACCAAAGATATTTTAGAGGCTGCTACTTGGAGTTCAGTACACACCTTCACAAAGCACTATCACTTACCACTCTACTCTAAATCCAGGGCAGGCTTTGCCACTGCAGTTCTGCAGGGCCTAATAGCCACTCCTAATGCTATTTAGCTCCAGCCTCCCAGCATTAGCTTTGGGATTCAGCCCAGTTGTAATGACTGCAACAGTGAAGCACGAAGAACATAGTACAGTTGTGTACACTTACCATAAATGTAGATGTTCGAGTATATTCACTGTTGCAGTCCAGGTTACCCACCCGCCATCCCCCATTTCTTTGCTGGATCTTATCTGTAGTTCTCTATTCTATACAACCTATGTGGTGTATTTGCTTGTAGATGAAGACAAAATATTTACTTTGGTGCATGCATGTTTTATGGACATATTTTTAGCCTACCCTTTTGGGGGCACCTGACATCTGGGGCAAGAAAAACTGAAGAAAATGGCATTGGCTGCATCTTTTATACCCCTGGCACACTGACATCAGGGAAGAGGCGACAGCAACCGATGCCGGACTTAGACTTTGGAATTCAGGCCGACTGAGGGTAGCCTGCCAGCAGGATAACCCAATTGTAATGACTGCAGCAATGAATACACTCGAACATCTACATTTATTGTAAGTGTACACACAACTGTACTTTTGCACTACAGCTGACATTTGGATCCATTGGAATCATTTCTTTGGCTTCACCACCCACTGGATCAACTGTGACACACTTTAACGAAAGTCAGCTGCTTTGTCATGCTGCAGGATACAGGGGAGGAATAAATACGATCTCATAGCGTCAACTCTTGAGAGCATTCAAATCAAGTACAAAATATATCAAAAGGGGTGTACGACAGTTATTGACAATGGCAGCGTAAAGGCTTTCAATGTCTTTGCAGAATGTGAGAGATCTCAGACTACAAGCATTCTGTCCCAAGATGAGGATGACAATGGCGATGGTGAAGTGATTTACAACAATGTGACAGCCGTGCTGAGTCAGTAAGGGCAAAATGAGGGCACCTATTCACTGCCTTCCCATCTGAGATTTGCAGCACATGCAATGAATCTAGTTGCCGTGCATGTTGCTGAATCTGCTTGTGATGATGCACAGTATAAAAGTATCATGTGAAGCACCATGGCCAAATGCTATGCTGCTTGGAACAAGGCTAGTCGCAGCACCCAAGCTGTTGAGGTGGTTCGCAGTAAGTGTGATCTGGCATTGATTGTTCCCAATACGACGAGATAGAATTCCACTTTCTATGTGATGGAGAGAATTCACCGCATTGCAACTCAGGGTGAAGGCTTGCTGAATGAAATATGTGAAGAGATTGGAATTGCTATCTTCAGGCCTGCTGAAATGACCTTTGTTGCTGAGTTTGTGCAAGCAGCGCAGCCCCTAGCAATGGCTCTTGACATCCTGCAGTCGGAGCTGAAATGCTTCATGGGAAACCTGATCCCCGCCTTTATGTGCTTGAAAAACAAGTTGTCCAAAGTTAGGCAGTCTGTGAATGTCATTGTGCTACTAGTTGATGCTCTTCTTAAAGGCACTGAGGCTCTGTTCAATCACCTTCTGGAGCGAAGAGCTCATTCTGGCTAGCATAGTGCATCCGCAGTTCCGTTTGTGATAGATGGACAGTGAAGCGCAGAGACTCAGAGGCAAGGCTCTGCTCCTTGATGCCATGCAGAAACTGGATGAACCTGAGCATGTGTCAGCTGAAGCTTTTGCACTAACTCCTGAAGACAGCTTCTTCAACTTCAAAGAATTGACAGCAGCCAGTGTCAGCATATCTTCTCAGATGGAAATGTATCTGGCTGACCCTTCCAGAGAAATATCTTTTCTCAACAGTTACTCTATAGTCAAGAAGATATGTCTGAACACTAATACACCTCTGCCATCTAGTGCACTTGTTGAATGCCTGTTCAGTCTTGGTGGACAAGTGCTGACTGCAAGATGAAATAGACTCACCGAAGAACACTTTGAAAAGTTGCTCCTCCTTCGAGCCAACAAAAATGTGTAGTGATTTTTTAGTCATTGTGATGTTAATAGTTATATACAGTGATATTTTGGTTGACTTTATGATAGTAGTTTTGTTAGACATTTATGACATATTCTGTAAGTATTTTTGTGTCCTTGGCATCACTTTTATCAGATTAGCAGATTAGCCTAATGTATGTTGTTGAAAATTTGATGGATTGTAACTTGTGGGTCTTGTGTTGCTGGATGTGTGTACTTTGGTTAAGTATTAAATTGCGACTCTGACTATAAAGACTGGTCTGTGGGACTTTGCAAACTGTAAAATGCTATTTATCTTTAATGTAATACAGTGTATACAGCTTTAATAATACACTCATATTCATGTGCAGTAAACACAAGTAATGTGTGAATAAATCAGAATATGACAATTGATAAACTATACTTCTGTAAAAGTAACACCAAAGTAACTAGTTACTTTAGTAACTAGTAATAGTAATATATTACTTTTTAGAAAAGTAATAATTAATAGTAATATATTACTTTCACTTAAAAATAACTAGTAATACTAACTTATTACTTTTATAAGAAACTAGCATAACACTGCATATATCTTCCTCTGAAATATTTTCTACATCATTGATACTGATATTGTGTATCGGTAATCATCTGAATTTAGTATATCTTCACTTGTTCCATTTGTACTAGGAAGCCCCTATGTTTTATGCTTTATGACTTGTCAACTGGATCATTACTTGACTTTTGTTTTGCAAATGTTTAACTTGCACTATTTGATACTCTGATATCTATCTATTGTATTTCTTATTGTTTAACTGCTGTTTTATGTTAACTCTGGAGCGTTTCTCACTGGGCCTCCGCTGAAAAAGGGCACATGCCCAGACGGACATACTCGGTCAACAAATGTCAAATAAATAAAGCTTCCCATTTTTTCTTTGTGAATTGCTTATCCAGTCTCTCTTCCCAATCCTTTCTAACATCCTCTGATAGATTCTTATAGTTGTCATGCAATATTTTATATGCTATACTAATCATTCTTTTTTTAATGGCAATTTCTCTTCTAGATTCTACTAAAAACTCTACCAGTGCTGGTCTTTAGGACCCCCCATATTTCTTTCTCTTTGCCTGTACTCTGATATCACACCTTGATAGGGAAGGCAGTCTCTAACCTGCAGTCCAAATAAATTCTTGGCGTCTTCCCATTCTATCATCTTTTCCTCTCTAGTTATTTGCTCTCAGTACCTTGGTTCCTTTGCCAGTTTTCTCCAAGAAATTCCAGCCCCCTCTTCCCTATTGTCTATATCCCTAATTGCAGTCATCCCTATCTGCAGAATCTCCTTTCTCCATTCCCATGTTGGCTTAGTTCTTGGGATACTTTCTGCTACTTCATAGATATAACATTCTGTATGATTATTGTTATTCTCTTTAAAGGTCTGCATCCAAAATCCCAGTCTCTCCTTGTTTCTTGAGCTTCCCCCCCTGTTTCATTATCATCCCTTTCCACTTTGAATTATAGTTTTCTGCTTGTGCTATGTATAGGAGCCTTAATTGTGTAGCTCTGGAATACCCCTTCAAATCTGTTAATCCCAATCTGCCCTGTTATATTGGAAGAATCTGTTTATCCCACTTGACTGTTGCAGTCTTCCACTCCCAGATGAAGTCCTTCAGCTCTGCTTGTTTTTGGGGAATTACCCAAAACCTTGACCTGTCTTGTTCACTTATTTCTGTAGAGTTACTCATTATGGAAGTTCTGGGATTCTAACACCAGTCTGCAGAATGAGTTCCATAATTTGTGGGTACACATAATTTGTAGTCAAATCTAGCATGATCCACATTTGGATCATGCCTGAAGAGTGGAAAAATGCAGGCATAGTGAATCTTCACAGTTAAGAAAATGAAATAAGTAAAGCCATTATCAGTAGTGTTCGTTAGAAATCACAAAATGCTTTTGGGGATAGTAAAGGTATAACATAATTTCAGTCCCAAAGTAGTGCTTCAGTTCCAAACAGCAAACCATATTTTTTCTCATCTGTAAGTAAACTTTAGCAGGCCTACTGCATAGAAGAGTCAGTTTTTCCTAATTTGGTCAGTCAGGATTCCTTCTTTCATTCTCTGGCCTTCTAATAGTTCTAGGTTGCTGCTAATTCTAGATAATCAGTAATAAAATAAAAGTATATTTACATACCTCTGTTTAGAAATTTGCTTAGAATGTTACTGTTTTTGAGGGTAATCGCCCTTTAAGATGTGGAAAGTGAATGGTCGAAGATCTAAGAAAAGAGCACGCTTTGATATCTTTAGATCATTGCTCTTTCAAGGACATGTTCTTACTTTCTCTTCTGAGAGCTGATATCCTCTTTCTGTCCCTTACTGTCTAATACAGCTCCCCCAGTCAGCATCTTGGCTGTGTGTTGTTTTTTTTTTTTTTTTTTTTTATCAGTTGTTGAGCAAACATTTGTAACATTGGGTAATCTTGTGCTTGGTTTTATGGTTGACAAAAAAAGCAGGTGGAAGAACTCGTTAACAATCAGTGACAACAGGGATAAGCATTTTTTATTAGTAATAAGTAATGTTTTAAGTCAAAAACAAAGGCATTCAGAACTTGAAATGGGATTGAATCAAGGAGAGATTTAGAGGAACATTGTGTAATGATAGTGTTGTTAAAGTGCAGTGTCACTAGCTAGCGATCTGCCTGTTGTTCATTAGGCCAGAGTGATGTGGGTATATAGTTCGGGGTGGGAATTTGGGACCCAGCACCCTACATGCACATAAAGTGGTGGTGACACAGGGAATTCAGTTTTTATTCATCTGTTATACACTAGGGGTGGTATTCATAGTCCTGCCCTTTATTGTTATGTAGTGGAATTCCACGAATAGTGGCTCTACACAGATATGTAAACGTAGTTGGTGTATGTGAACCATGCTGACTGTGGAAATACTGAGGCATTTTGGTAAACATGCCTCCTTCTGGCTGGAGCTTAAAAACTTGGTTAGGAGAGTAACTACGAGAATAAGGAGCCTTACACCTTGGCATATTACTCTGATTCTTACAACGCATAAAGAGCCTGAACCTGAGTAATGTGTGAGAGAACCATGGATAAGTGGATTTATGTAGAAGTAAAATGAGATGAGAGTACTTCATTTTATTGTCATTGAAGTGCTTGTGCATACATGGGCAAACTACTAAAAGGGTCTCTGGAAAAATGTTTCATTTGATGTCATGCATACTTAGTGAAACTACTGAAGGATCGCTGGGGAAATGTTTCATCTTTTGCCATTGAACTTCTTGTGCATATATGGTCAAACTACTGAAGGGATCAATGGAGAAATATTTCATTTGGTGTCCCTGAAGCAGTTCTGTGTACATGGCCAAACTCTTGAAGTCTTGCTGGGGAAAATGTTGCTTTTGGGGTCATTGAAGTGCTTGTGCAAACATCAACATAGTAATGAAAGGATCACTGGGAGAAATAATTCAGTTTGGCTTATGTAAGTGCTTGTGCTTGGTTCATAAAGCAGATACAAAACACACAGCAGTACTGTTAACAACAGATGTGCATATAGCTCGCCTGTTAGGCTACGAATTGCAAGAATACTTAATTAGCATATGACGCTCTACACAATCTCATTTACATCTCATTATACTTAATTTTCTTAAACTCATTCACAGGCATTACTATAAATGGCCTGTATAAATCACTAGCGAGTGACTATGAAAACTGGCAATTCTGTAATTACCAGCACACTTGGAGAACACATGTGGATTAATGACGTAATCGTAGAGTCCATATGCATTGTGTTTATTTGTCAAGTGAGAAAATGTTCTGGTCCTTCCTAGACCTATGTGTGCCAAGGGTAAGTAAAGTATGAGTAGACAGTTTAAAGTAGACAATCAAGTAGCATCAGGGCTGTGTGTTAAGAAGAAACCAGAGTAGCCAAAGAAAACCCAAACAGGCTTGTAGAAGACATGCAGTCTCTATAATGAGAGTAACTAGAAATCAGAATTGAACCATGGATCCCAGTGCTTGCAGAAGCCTTAATAACTGAGCAATCCTGCTACCAAGGTGTGCTTGCGTGTGTGTGTGTGTGTGTATGTTTGTGTGTATGTGTGTGTGTGTGTCCATGCGTGCTTGTGTGTGCGAGTACTAGTGTCTCAGGTAGAGAGCCAAGCATATGCATTGAGAAGCTTCAGCTGCATTGCACCACACTACATCAGGGCAAAGGCCTTGGAGTAGTATGATGGCATGCCCCATACCCAGTCCAAAAGCTACTTTGTCACACATTCATCTTCCTAATTCTTGGAGAATTACATGTCTATGTCATCATGTGCTGCAGGGAGGACAAGATTACTATAAGGTGGTGGGTGATATCCAAGATTTATAATAGTGTTCTTTCATTTGTAGAGGTAGCATTTTTCATTTTTGTGCTTTTTAATGTTTTTCTATATTATTTCTATTTCATGGTCACAATTCTGTTGTGATGTTGACTTTTCATATACCCCTTATCTATGACATCTGCCATTGCTTCCATACTTTATTGCGTATTGCCATACAGTCCTGCTCTAGTGAGCTTTACTGGGTCTCATTGATGTCACTCCCCACATGAAAGACATTCTTCCACCTGGCTGTTGAATTAAGGTCTTCCTTTTTATTCATATCAGCAGTGTTACACACAACAAAGTTGATATGGTAGCGATGGACTGACCAGGCAAGATCTGTATAATGTATAGAGCCCCCCCCCCCCAATGCCAGGGTTAAAAAAAATTTAGCCAATAATAAGTTAACTAATGAACTGGGAGAGAGCGCTTGTCAGCACAATTCACATGAATGTGAATGGTAAAAGAAGTTAACAAATTTTGTTAAGATATATATACATATTTATTCAGTTGAAAGTTCTTCAAAGTGCAGGTATAAACAGTGCACTTTAAACCAAACTGTTAAATTGTGAATTTCTAACAGAATTAATGTAATTCGAATGATAGAACAGCAAACAGTTAACTGTAAGAATCAGAAACCTGACGGAATTGTGTAAAAGGCTAGGATGTAGAAATTTCGGGTCTATATTATATAGACGAAAAATCAAAATGTCGAACGCTCACATGAGCGTAAATGCAGAAATTCAAAATTGCTATTGTGGGGGACTGCGCCTCCCTGCTAAATATATATTTCAACTCCAAGATTGCACTACAGTGAGGAAAGGGCAAATATTCCAATCCTCTCTGTACTGCTGTCCAAAAAAATAAACATAGAGTTCCTGCATTTACGCTCATGTGAGCGTTTGACATTTTGACTTTTCGTCGATCTAAAGTAGACCCAAAATTTCAAGGTGGTATCAGTTGTACAACTAGGATAGAAAAGACAAGATAAGGGGGAAAGGCGTAGCAGTCTGCAGTAAGAGCATAAATTCAGAGGTACTTTAAGGCAGTGCTCCAGAGAAGGAAAGAACCTAAAATGATAAATTACCTAGGAGGACCTGGCAGTCAGACTACAAGGGAAAAAGTGAGAGCTGGTGTTTTAATCACCGTGTGTTAATCTCCAGCTGCTGAAAGAGAGCAAGATGAAAAAGCAGAGGAATGGGGCAGGAAATAGAAAATTACCATTTGCGACATTAGCCTTCCAAAAACAAATTGGTATAGTCATGCATCAGTATTCGATAAGGAGAACAGAATGTGGCGCTGCCACACTAAAAGGGATTTATTCACCTCAGAGAGGAAGCCAGAAGGAATGGTAAAATGCTAGACACTGTACATGTTGGGTTTACAGATCTGGAAGTAAGAATGCCAGTGGCCTGCAGTGACTGGATCAGTGTGGGTGAGGGTGATAGCAGGCAAACAAAAAAATAAACAGAAGGACTGCAGAAAGGCAAGTGTGTTAAAATAAGGAAACTTTTTTAACTGAAAGTGAAAATTGAAGAAAAACAGAGGGAACAAAATCAGCCTGTGGGTAAAGAGGAGCATGCAAATAGTTATGGGTAGGAGGGCTTGGGAAATGGAGATAAGAAAGCGACCATTATGATTTATCAGGAAGGTTAAAGAGGCAAGACACAAGTAGGAAAGGATATTTCACAAGTTAAAGAAGCAAAAAGGATAAACAGAAGTACAAGGAAGCTAGAAAAAAGTTGCAGAAAAGGTAGTAAGAAAGGCAGATTTAAAGATGTGTCTACCAGAAGCAGTAGGGGTAATGGAAGAAAAATTGTTTAGCTACATGAGAAAGAAAGCCAGTCAAGAGAAAGCTGCAGAGAGATTGATCAATGAAGGGAAGCAGCAAGTGGCAAACATTCTTCATAAAGTCTTTACATCTGTTTTCACAAAAGAGAAAGAAGATCTTTGCTTTTGTTTAGATAAAAACGAAGGCAGGAAGAAGTGCCAACGTAGGGTGGTTAGAGGTGGAAGAGGGGAGGTGATCTGGCAGGCTGTCACATT
The DNA here is from genome assembly GCF_019279795.1 of Protopterus annectens. Taxonomy (NCBI): domain Eukaryota; kingdom Metazoa; phylum Chordata; order Ceratodontiformes; family Protopteridae; genus Protopterus; species Protopterus annectens. Next base: position 528,014,155 of record NC_056747.1, on the reverse strand, counting down.
ACTTTACTTTTTCCCCCCTTCTGAAGCTCACACATGCTTCTTAAAACATTGGGGAAAGGCAACTACCACAGTGAACTCCCATCTTGGATTTCTAAAGTTCTCTGTTCATATTTTTTCTTCCAATTACATAGAGATTACCGGGTCTATGTTACAACCACGAAAAGTCAGTGAACAGCTTTTACATTGAAAATGCCATTTTTTGAACTCACTCTTGTGGGGGCTGCGCCCCCCACTAATTATATATACCAACTCTGAGATCACACTACAGTGAGGAAAGGGCAAATTTTCCGATCTTCACTGTACTGTGCTGTCACTATAACAGATTGTTGAACGGTATTTTCAATGTAAAATGCCATTCGTTGAACTGACTTTTCGTGGTTGTAATATAGACCCAAGATTACCCACATGTGACTCTATCACAGACAATTTGCAGCAAGTAGACAGTTATCTTTTTTTTTTTTTTTTTTTTAAAATAGGTGATTGATCATATTCTTGGGTACAAGCCTGTAACATCAAAGTCATACAAAACAATTGTAGCATGGTAGCTCATTACCCATCTTTTCGATTACCACCTTATCTTTGCCAAGCATCATGGCTTCAGGCAGCTAAAAAGTTTGAAGGCAGTATTGCTGTCATTTATTCATTTTTCTTCACAGTGATTTAAACAAAGTCTGGTTTGCTGTTTGCATTTCATGTGTTGTAACTCAGACTTTTCTAGTTTTTCATTCTTCTGCAAACCCATATGAACTGTTCCATATCAAATAATTTTACTTCCAGTGTGGAGGAACACAGACTTGGGTACATGCTTTTTAGCTGCTCTCTGTGCCACATGTCTAGGATCTTATTGCTCTCTCATTATCTAAAGTCTCAGTACATAAACTCTTTCTTCTTTCACCTACAGCATTTTATCGTGTGCTGGTAGTGACACTGTCCTTTATGGCTGCTTCCTCGCTGTTAACCCCACCCCCCCACCCACACTTCCACCCAAATCAGACATAACCTAACTTTAAAGTATGTCTGGATAGATCCCCTCTTGATAGTTCAAAAAATCGCAGACAATTTTCTTTGTAAAGTCTGTATAACAATTAGGATAACCTTTGTTCCCAGCCTTCTTTAAGAACAAACTAAGTACAGAGAGCTGGCCTAGTTAATTTTCTAGCACATTCTGCTTATGCCCATCCTCTTGTTAAAGAAGTTTGCAGAGAGCTGATGTCTGTAAGAGTGTAGACTTTGTGTAGCAGATACCTCTGCCGCCTCCTCCTTAGCCTTTAGCAGCTTACTGAACGTTATTGACTGACAGGCACCTGTCTTTGCCTCAGCATGTTGACTAGGTTAATTCCCCTATTCCACCCATCTTCCTTATGTGTATCCCTTCACTGTCCTCCAGTAGTCTTAACGTTAGTGAAATGCAGTTGCACACTCTCTGTCTTTTCGTTTGTGAGGGTCCTTCACAGTTACTACCAGCTTTGACAAACAATCACTATGTCAGTGGTACATGATGAAGATTCATCTCTTTTTATATTGCTTGCTGCTGAAGTGGCACTTTTATTTTTTAGCTCTCACTATATTCAGCTAGTTTGTGCTGGATATAATTGGATTCATTTTACTTGGTTCCATTTAAAGATCAGCAGTACTTCAAGCTGTCAGTTGCTGTGATACTAACAGTTAACTGTTTTCCCACACACCTACTTTTTTCTTTGTTCCTGTCTGCTTTCCCTCCAGAAACACCCATGCATTGCAGCCCCTTGTGTACTTTGTTCTTCTTTGTTCACTGGCCATTGCATGTCTTCCATTTTCTATTTAAAGACTCCTTTTTGTGTTTCCTATATTGTTAGCATAACTCCATTATGCTTGATATGTTGTTGTGAATGACAGTTTTAATCTTAAATGGTTTGTGGTATTACTTTTTTCCCCTTTGTTTCTAGCCTTAATTTTTAACTATCATACTTTAGTAAACGAATGACTGCGTTCAGAGGGAATAATCTGAGTCACAGAATTAAATGTGCATAAATAAATGTGACACTGGAAATGTAATGGTCAGCATACATTTTAATATTTATCCACAAATGAATGTCGAATGACTGAGTTTGTGCTGTAGTGAAGGAGTCAAGGACAAAACATGCAGCAATATTGCTGTCAGGCTTCACTCTGATAAGAAAAGCTCCATCTTCAGTAATCTGTAAGACGTATGCCACAAGATTTAGGACTCCTTAGCACAAACACACACACAATTTCCTGGGCTACCAGTCAACCCAGTCCCACCTTTCCCAACATGCAACACTCATCCCTTTCTGTTCAGTTCTTGCATGCAGCGTGAAAACTTTGTTTTTGACATTTCTAGTGTGTTGGAACTTATTTTCCATTTTCTCCTGTTTCTTTTTCCACTCAGTGGTAATATCAGTCTCTTTTGCAGTCTTTATTGTGACAGTCTGACTTTTTTCCCATCCCTACTCTGCCAAGGCCTGCCATAACCAATTTTCAGGACATCCTCAAGCTTTTCACAAGACATGCATTGAGCATGTTGAATCCACATGCTAATAATTATATTCTGTGGCTTTATTGATTGGACACCCCAACCATGGTAATTTTTCTACTCTATCTGCCAAGGAAGGGTTCATTGATCCAACCAAAAATAGGTACCAATATACCTCTCAACTGTCCTCTGATTTTAGTCAGACTTTAGCTCTGTCCCTCTCAATACCTCCTAAAACTGGAAACTTTTGTCGAACTGGTGATGAGTTGCACTTAATAAAATAATGACAGTTTTGAGTTATTGATCTTATTCTGTCAACATTTCAAGTTAACACTACTGGTATTTTATTAGCCCTGATTATTTCTGGATCTCTTCTTATTCATTACTACTAGATATTCGCCTGCTTTCAGAGAAGCTTTCCATTTTAGAAAGAGCATTTCCTCCCTGAGTGTAGTGCATCTCAGCTTTTTTATTTCTCCCTGTGAAACTTGCAGAAAGCTCAAGAAGGTGGAGTTTTTTTGTGTGTTATATGATAATTATCTGCAGTAGGACACAAAGATTTCCCAACTCAAATTCTGATGTCTGAGGTTTCCTTTCACAAGGGCGGGCTTACTCTGAAATGGTGGTAAAGGATATGGTCATTTTTGCCGAGCAGTTGGTAAAACTCCCCACAGTCATGATTGTGAAGTCTACTGCTCCTTCGTAACAAGGGGTTCGGGTTCTTTCTCTGCCTTTACCTAGCAGGCCACCCCTCCTTTCATACTGAATCTTTTGTTTTATCACAAAGTTGTGGTTACTTTGGGTAGAAGATTTAGTGCCAGAAGATCCATTTTGTTTCAGGTGCAGGAGTCACCTTCCTTATTTAATATTAGTTTTTCCTATTCTTAATTGTCCACAATTCCAGAGCCAGCAGCCATGCCACCATTTCTGTCAGTCACCATCATCAGGTCAGCTTTTGTATTTAGATATCAGTGTTGCCTAGTGCTAACAATAGCACTGTCATAAACAGCATCAGTGCTGTCAATAGGGTCAGACTTGCTCTGCCTGGTGATGACATTTTGGCATTGACCATTCCATTGGTACTGACTTTAGTGCCGGTGTTTCTGGCATTCTCTTTTCAGATGGTGACACTGGCTCTAGGTTTCCAGAATCTGGCTTCCCTCAGCACTGTTAATCTGTTCTGATATTTTGTACAGAAATTAACAGCAATCGTTAAAAGTGCCTTCTTCCTCGTGTTGGAGGCCACAATGTAACTCATGGTTCAAACCTCGGTCCTCCTGGCATCCATCCTTCCAGGCTGATAGTGCCAACCAGAGTCTCCCTTACCCCAATATCAACCAGTTTTCTAGTGAGGTAATTCTTGGTTACTCATGTTTTTAGGAGGTCAGTTGAGTCCCTTATCTCCTTAAACTGATAAATCCTGCCCCCCCCCTCAAAAAAAAGTTAATGAAATGCCTCTGCAGAAGAGCTTCTAAAAAAGATTCTGATGATGTAGAAGGGGACAGCTTCCCTCCGTCCTCTTTGCTAACCACAGGTTTGGAGTGGTTCTCCAGCTTAGACAAAAGATGGGGTTGGACTACTGAACTTGTCTTCTCAGCCAAAAGGATTCTGTAGAAAACCTCTTTTTAATCCTATATTTAATAGACCATCCCTCCCCTTTATGGACATCCTGCAGATACCATCACAACAACTGCATGTGAAATTGCCATGTACCAGTGAAAGGAGGAGGGAGGTCATAGCATCTATGAGAGTGTTCAGTTTTAGGTAGAGGCTATCGAGCCATCATCATTGTTGTTACAGCAGCCCTGATTTTTTTTTTTTGGGGGGGGGCGATAGAGCATAGTTAAGATGGTGGTGGGGTTAGAAGACAGTAGAGAGAGTTAAGATTTTTTTGGCATTGTACACTAGTGCAGTTTCCTGTTTGTGAGCAGTGTAGTTTTGGGGCATTCTCACAAGTTATAGATTTTCTTTTTTGTATTTAAAGTTAGATATAAACATTTCTGATGAAATTAGGTTATTACTTCTCTGTTACTGTTGATGTGTGAGATGTAATCATTTTCAGTATTTAGAGAGTTTTATGTGGCACTTTTCCCCCATTTTAGTTGCTCTGAGTAGTAATGTGTGACCGAGGTTCACTGTAGCCAACCTAAACCTACATAAGAAATATCACAGCAGCAGAGAGTAAAGTAAAATACTGATAGAACAGTATAATTACTTATGAAATCTATGTAGAAAATGGTAACACAAGCTCCAAAATTCAGGTGAGATAAGCCAAAGGGGTACATATCTCTCCTTGTCAGCACAGGCAGCATTACAGGTGTCTGAGACATTAACTTAATTGTGAGCAATGCCTGATAGAAAACCTGCAGAAAATTTATTGGACTTGATGCATTCTTCCATCTTAAATTAATAATTATAATAAGTCCTTTCTGTCTTCTGTTAGTAATCAGCAACAGTAAAGTGATATTGTTATTCTTGAGGACTGGATGTTTAAGCATGGATGTCCACAGAGGATTGATTTTCATGGTTTGCTCACACCAAGCTGCATATGAGCGTCCTGCAATGACCATCCAAGTGCAGCTGACTTAGGACTGCAACTCTCTTCTTCATTTCATTTGGATTTGGATGTCCATATCATGCTGCTTGCATCTGGCATGCTGACTAGATCCAACAAACCTTCTCGTAGTGAGCCCTTTTCGCCTTAGACTTCTTCGGTGACTGTCTCCAAGGCTACATTTGCCCTGTGGTGGGAGGTAGCACTTTGGTGAGCACACAGTCCAGAGGAACTGGATGTATGTGAGATGTTCTTCGTGTTTCACTGTTGCAGTCATTACATTTGGGTAATCCTGCTGGCAGGTTGCCCTCAGCCGGCCTGAATTCCAAAGTCTTGTGTCCTGCGTCGGCTGCTGTCGCCCCTTCCCTGACGTCAGGTCGTCAGGGGTATAAAAGAAGCAGCTGATGCCATTTTCTTTAGTCTTTCTTGCCAAGCGGTGCCCGAAGCAGAAGCAGTTGGACAGTACAGCAGGAGTTTGGCACATAAAACTGGGAGGAACCTGCTGTTACGTGATATCATACAAAGGCTTGCATTTATAGCAGTGGTTGTTCAAGTCCCACCAGTTTCTGGAAGCAATGCATATCCTAGGGGAATTGTATATTTGCTGGTGGACATATTAAGCCACTGCCTTTTTATGCCCCAGGTGCAGTCACACAGTCCGTCATTGACCAAGAAGATATTTTGTTAATAAGTCCTTGTGCATGTGTGCCCTCTTACCTCAACACCAAATGTCCCAATCTCTTTCCTTGATTCCACCTCTAGAAGTTCATACAAAGGATGTTCCATCCCACCTTTGGCCATATGGTCTCCTTTATGCTTGTGCTTCATTTCCTCTGATGATGAGATTTACATAGAAATTCAGACTGTACAAGGTTAAAGAAATTTTCAGCACTTTGTTTTGGATCAGGCAGTTTTTGTCCCTACCCTCCCCCACATATCCCTTATGACAGCCTTCCAAGCCATTCCCACCTCACTGTTTCAGCAAGTCTCACCCATATGTCCAAATTCCGAGAGTAATTGTTTGGATTTTCCAGTTTCAGATACAGCTAAATGTCCAGTTTTCCAGGATAAAATGATACCTCTGCCCATTGACCTTCTGCATAGAAAACTTGTCAAGAGAAGTTGATGTGCTTTTGTGTCTGAGTGATGCACAGGGCTGTAGACCTTTTTCTTCTCTGCTTCCACCGGACTATAGTTAGTTAGAACTCTTTATGACTGTGTTTAAATTATTCTGCTCTCATAGTCCATTTGGTGGCCAGTTCTCATTTCCGTTCAGGTCAGGATTCAACTTTCCTCTTTCTTGTGGCTGTTAATTCTGCTAGGAGACTTTCCGAACTTCAGGCACTTTCTGCCAAACCTCCTTATTTGTTTTTCCATAAGGAAAAGGAGAGATTTAGGATTGATATGTTCTTTTTGTACAAGGTAGCAACACACTCTTTAAATCAGTCTGTCAGTTTACATGCGTTTCTCCCAGAATATTCAATACTAGGAGAGTATCTTCCCCATTTTATGGACCCCCAGTGATGGCTTTGACTTTATGTAGGTATAATCTGAAAGGGTGATCAACTTTTTGTGTCCTTCGCCAAATCCAGATTGAAAAGAAAGTTGCCAAAATGCCTTTTGCAGGTGATTCGCATCTGTTTTGTATTCTGCAGTGAGAAGTATAAGAACTCCGTTCCTGCCCTCCCCCAACTTCATTCCACAAGAGCAGGTGGCTACTGCCCTTTTTGATAATTCTACAGTCATTATGAGTTGATCATTGTTTCCATGTCCTTATCTTTTTTTTTTTTTTTTCTTTCAGGGCATCAAGTGTTTGTACCCATGAAAATGACCACTAAAGAGGTAATAATGGTCACCCAATATACTATGCTATGTACACATCGGTTTGCAAAGTTTATTGAAATGGTGGGAGAAACAGACATATGTGGGTTTTGTAAAATAGTACTGGAGATAGTTAAACATCTTATTGCTGAGTGTGATGCACTTATTGCTGAGGGTCTGTATACTGAAAGGCACAGTAATGTGGCAAGCACTGGGGATGCTGCAAACACTGCTATAGAAGTAGCTGCAAAGCAATGGAAACATAAACCACAAAGCATTATCGACAGTGATGAAGTTTGTATCACATGGGATCATTCATTACCAACAGTTTAGAAAATTGCTGCAAGAAAGTCAGAGAGAGTAATCTTAAAAAAAAAAAAAAAAAAAAAAAAAGTAGCATTGATCATTTAAATTGCTACATCCAGTGATTACAGTGTCTTGTGCACTGAGAGACACAAAGTCTTAAAATACTGGGATTTGCAAGCAGAAACGAGAGCGATGTAGAAGATACCCAAGCAGTTCCAGCAGTAGTAGGAACAACAGGATTAATAAAAATAGAATTTACATTTGTACTTAAATATGCTACCAATACATATACCTCATATGATCCGCAGAAGAAGGCAGTTCTGAGTACATTGCTGGGGCTAAAAGAGCACTTTTGGCTAAACAGAGACTGAAACGGTACTAATTTCATGAACTTTAATTATGCCCTAACATAGGATTCGAGTCCATTCCTGTCAAGGTATGTAAAAATCCTAAGCCTCTGGAGAAATTTAACAGAGGCTTAGCAAAGATCTCATGTCTTGCAGATTACTGAACATGGGACCTCTTCATTATCAGTCATGACATTGACGGCTTTCACTGTAACAGTCGTTGTATAAGAAGCTTTGCCCTTTGTAACATATCCTGTATCCCTTATCTATTATCTCCCCAGCCTTCTCCTCGTTTTCTTCTTTGCAAGCTTCAGCTTTCTTACATCAGACAGAAGAGAGAGAGAGGGCAGTGTGATGCATGATGGGAAAGGGGGTGCTATCTGTCGGCCTGTTTTATTGGCCAAGCAGTCGTATCACATGCTTGTAAGGCCTAGATGTCAGCAATGATGGACTTTTTTCTTAAGAGATCTGTCATCACTATAAGTATTTGTAACTTCTGCAGCAGTAACCTTCCAAACTTGGATGCCAGTCAATGGAGCACTGTGTGTAACTTACATGGCCCCTCACTAGCTACCCAGTTTGTTTTTTTTTCTCCTTTTTGTTGTACAAATTCAAGTACAGTTAGCTGTATATATGCAAATTGGGTATTATGCATCAAACAAAACAAGTAAAAAGGTTACACAGAAAATAACCATGGGCAGAAACATCAAAAAGACCCTGGCAGACAAAAAGCCTTCAATGCGTATGTGATACTTTAAACATGCTTTTAAAGGAGGCCTATGAGAAATATCTAAATGATCCCGTAAGGACATGCAGGTCTTCCAGTTGCATGGATTTTGAATGCCCGTTGACTTTTTGCTTAAGTCTTTATTGAGGCATTCAAGCCAATAAAGTCAAGCCATCTTCACTGTAGACACGACATGACATGTCAAAGCCAAAAGACTCAATTGTTTGTATGTGTGTGTGTGTGTGTGTGTGTGTGTGTGTGTGTGTGTGTGTGTGTGTGTGTGAAGACACTAGACAGTGTTGCATTTTTCCCTTGAGTACTGATAACATTGTAACCTTCCATGCTACATCCATCAGCTACTTAGAGGACAACAGAATTGTTTTAAATTATTCAATATCACAGTACTAAATGAAATAACTTGCCAAAACACTAATCCAGACTTTGGAGAGGTGAATCTCCATGTATTTCTCCTGTGTTACAAAACAAGCTTTACGATGGCATGAAATAGCAACTCAGTTTGAATATTAAAACAAAAAAACAAAAGAAAACAAACTTGGGGACCTTTCCACGTACTTTGTTTAGTGCTTTCGTCCCATATAAAATGACTTCATCAGAATAACAAACCCTGAATACATAATGGCTTAAATATGCCTCCTCCTAATTAAAATATTTAATTGATAAACCAGGAGAAACTTTCCTTAAAGCACCACAAACATATAATCACATTAAAAACAATCAGTGCAATCACATAGGAATATGAATGCAGTAGGAAAATTGTAAAAATCCCTACCAAAAAATCATGGCCATTCGAATAAAAACATTTTACACCATAAAACAGAAAAAAACAGCAATATAGACTGCCATTGTCTTCAAGAATAAAAATAAAAATATCAAAGCACTAAGCCGGCCTTTTAGGAGGAGCCATGTTTAAGGCATTATGTGTTCAGGGGGTTGTTATTCTGATGGAGTCCTTTTATGTGGGACAAAAGCGCTAAATAAAATACACAGAAAGGACCCCAAGCTCCTTTTCCTCCTCTTTTTTGTTTTGGTTCTCAGTTTGTGTGTACTTTAGTTGTTTTTGTCAATTTGAATATTGGGATGATTTCTTTTCAGTGTTTTTATTTGCTTGTTTTTGTTACCTAGGTAAGCGAACTGGGGTTGGTTGTGTGTAGGTGATGGGAGGAAAGAATTTGCAGACTCCACATAGTCACCATACACCAGGAATAAGTGAACTCTGGTTCTTGGTGCTGTGAAGCAGAGATTGGAGTCTGCCATCAAGCCACTGTTTTGTGTGTGTGGTGCTTAAGTAAAGGAAGAATAGAGAGTTACAGTTTCAGATGACTGTACATTTGTTTGGACCATTGTTACAGACTGGTTATGTGCTTTAAGACCAAGTGGTTTGTTATAAAATAGCGTTCTGTACATCTCTCTCTCTGTCATGCTGTCATATGTCAGACCAATTTAAAGTCAGCTATCCTGTTTACTGTCATCTCCAGAATGTCTGCTGTGTTCCTTATCAGTTTAAAAGGCATCACTAGCTAGGTGGTTTCAAGATGTTAGGGTACATGAGATACACTGTATACTGAGGTGTCCTAAAATTACCTCCACTGAAAGCATTCAGCTTTGTTGCTTGCTTGAGTGACAAAGCCATTTTAAGTTTCCTGAAGTTGAACTGGTGCCCGCCGGGTAAGGATAAGATGCAGAGTGTCATAAGAGGTTAGTCAGTAATTAAATCATTAGATGAATGGTATTTAAAATGAATGCCTCAGTTGTAATGTAAATGGAATGCTAGTTGGTACTTACACTGTAAATTTGTGTAGCAGGTGGGACTTGGACTTTACTTTGCTAAATTAGAAGTCTACATTCATGTTGCATCTTGCATGCAACATTGATCATTTTGTATGAAAAAAAAATCACTGTGATTAAACTAAAAAAGATGGACAGTATAACCCATGCACCTGTTACTACATTTCTTTTTTAGTTGCAAAGATTTTTTCCATGTTTTTGTATTAGACAACAGTATTTATCAGACCAAACCCCAAAACAGTTTGGTTGTTTCTAGGATTTAGTATGATTCCTTAGAATTATGGTTATAGTTCAGAATGTCTAGGATTAGTTTTGTTTGTCTGCCAGCATACTGATGTGTGCCACAATTGACAGCTTTTTTATTTCATATATCCCAGTTTTGGGCTGTCTTCCAAGCCAGAGCTGCCAGCATAGAGGCATTATGGACCTATAGCCGGGTGATGCGAGCAATTTGATTTCTAAACTTTGGTAAAGAGTGCTTGTGTTTTGTACTTTATAATGGCACCTGTGTACTGTACTGTATTGCTAGAGAAATCTGAGGATTGGGTTCTGCCATAACTGATTTCCCATGTAATTTTTAGAAAAATGAACATATCCTCTAGGATAAATCGGAAAGTTTTGTTCATCATTTTGTCTATTCTCCAACAAAAGTAGTTAAACCTTTGCTAGAACTCCTTGAAGATGCAAGTCTCTGCTGTTTTTTTCAAAATAATTGATTTGAGCCTTTTTCTCTGCTGTATTTTCTAATGAAATTGGTTTGAGCTTTTTTATTCACAGATGTCATACACATTGGTGCTTGTGTGTGGACAGAGGAGTTCAGGTTTGAACTAGAACATTGAAGTGAGAAACTGGCAGGCAGAAGTGTCATAGGTTAGCAATTTGGGCACGTTGGCTCTGAAGGCTAGGCAGAAGGGAGCTAGTAAGGCAGGAAGTTATATCCTGCTAAGTGATACCACTTGTACAAGCTTTACTGTTGCTGATCTACAAAGTAGTACATTCCACAGGCAGTAATGTTAGACAGTCAAGAGGAGAAGGTAAACACTTGCACCACACCACACTCATCACATAGTCCCTTAAAACCTACACCACCAAAACACACACCTACATTCGCAGAGACTCTCAATAAAAATCTGCTCAGAGATCTCCAAAGCAGAAACGCAAGCAACCTCCACCCCCCAACACAACCCAAATGATACATAGCCCAAAACTCAGTGTTCCACTTGACCACAGCTCATAAGGCATAACAACGTACCCAACACACTAGTCATAGGTGGCTCTGTAGTCAGGCACACTGATGTTCCACTCACAAGGCTAAACAAGGAGAAAGTTACCGTCAGCTGCCTGTCGGGTGCCAGGATCCGCATGCACTCAGGTCACTCCACAACAAGTACAAATATGACTCTGTCATTGTCCATGTTGATGTGAATGACCTGAGATGTACCTCCCTGGACTACATGAAAAGAAACATGGAGGAGCTCTCTGATCTTGTAGCCCAGGCAGGTATGATCCTAGCCCTGAGTAACATCCTGCCATCACCCAGAATGATACCACAGTACAAGGACAAGATGATTGACTTCATCAATTGGCTAAGCTTCTGATGTCATTCTAAGGGGATCCAGTATCTGCCTGCCTTGGATGACATGATCGACAGACCATTATGCTTTGCCAGAGATGGCCTGCACCTGTCGCCCTTGTGACTCCAGATACTGGCTAAGGCTCTTGCCACCCCTATAGTGCCTTTTTTAGGCAAGGTTCAAATACAAATTCACCACCGTAACAAGTACAAGCAAGCAAAATCTGAGGGTAATGCTACTCAATCCTAGAAGTCTAAACCTCAAAATGCATTCACTCGAGGCACTCCTTAAAATGAAGAACATCGACATCTGCAGTGACAGAGACCTGGTTCAAGGCTCCAGAGAGCACCCCTGCATTACCAGACTGTAATTCATACCACACCTTTCGGCCATCTAACCTGAACCGAAACACTAAAGGCAAAGCCATGTCCATCTTCATTAAGGATATCCACACCTCCAGGCTAGTTGCTTAGCATAATGCACCCAAGATTATCCAAGTGCAACTAACTCTGGGCAAGACCGCAATCCAAATTGTAACTTGCTACAGATCCCCCACCATGCCCCAGGATTCCCACTCCTCATTTCTTGATACACTAGAGAATATTAGGGTACAACCCAACACCCTAATAATGGGCGATTTAAACTACCCCACCATTAACTGTGAAAACTAGTCATGTACCAACTCTTTTGCTCAATGTTTTCTGGATTTCATAAATTCTAACACCTTGGATCAACTTATCCACACCCCCACCAGGGGTGGCAGTGTTCTAGACCTGGTCATTACCAGCATGGGCAACTGGTGTTCCACACCAGAGGTCAATTCCTCGTTGGTCGGATCCGACCACAGGCTAATCACCCTAGATGTCCACATCCCACCCCCACCCCCCATTAGGGAAACCACCGTAAAAATTTCTCCAAAGGCAACTTCATGCTTCTTAAGACATAAGTATCAAACTTCACAACACCCATGCAGACGGACAATAGAGGTACGACTGCTGAATCCTACACAAATGCACTTTATAAGCACTTAAAAGAGTGCATGGATCATGCTATTCCTAACAGAACCAAGATGCTATCCTCCAAAAAAAGGAAGCCAATCTGGTGGTTCCCTGCCATAAACTCTACAACAGAAGAAAGAAACTGTTGCAAAAAAGAGTAAAATCCCATGATTGGAGGAACTCCCTGGTCAGCCTCAGTAAGAAGCTGAGATCCCTCATAAAATCATCCAAAGCTAGTTACGAAAACAAAATTGCCACTGATTCTAAAGACAACCACAAAGCATTCTATAGCTATGTCAAGAATCTCAATGGCAACATTCAGATCTGCTCTGAGTTACAGCGCAATTGCACTAAATATACAGAACCAACTGATATTGCCAACATCCTGGCAGATGGGTTCAGTGCTAAATTTACCCCCTCTCTCCCCTTAAAGGGCCCATCTCTATAACGGAAGAATACAAAGTTCCTGTAATCACGGCTGCACAGGTAAAAACCACACTCTCCAAAGCCAAGAACATAGCATCCATGGGACCTGACAACTTCCCAGGCTACATTCTACATGAACTACAGAATGAACTGGCACCCCACCTAAGCACAATGTTCAGTCATAGCCTCACCTCAGGCTTTGTGCCCACTGAATGGTGCACAGCAATGGTTATTCCACTCCACAAAGGGGGAGCCACCACGGACCCTGGGAACTACCGCCCCATTAGCCTAATGAGCCTGGTCTGCAAGGCCATGGAATGTATCATCATGGAACTTGTAAACAAAGACATTGGTAATCTCCAAACTCTGGACACCACCCAGTTCGGGTTTGTAAAAGGCAGATCATGTCTCCTAAACCTGATAGACTTCTTTGAAGCAGTCACCAAAGCCGTAGATGAGGGTGAGGTGGTTCGCACAGCCTATCTAGATCTCGCCAAGGCTTTTGACACCATCCCCCACTCTGGAATTATAGATAAACTCACTAAACTAGGTATAAATCCGTATGTCACAAGATGGTTTGCCAACTGGCTCACTGACAGAATCCACACTGTAAAAGTAGCAGACTCCAAATCTGACTTCAGACCAGTGACAAGTGGAGTACCACAGGGTTCAGTCCTGGGTCCTCTCCTGTTTGGTATCTATTTTTCTGAAGTACAGGCTAACACAAAAGGTCTTTGGCTAATGAATTTTGCAGATGATTGCAAACTAGGAGCCATAATTAAAACTCCTAACTATGTGGGCAATCCTACAAAAGGGCCTCACTGAGACAGATGCCTGGTGTCAAAGCCATGGCGTCAAGCTCAATGCCAAAAAGTGCATTGTCATCCCCTTTGGTAAAAACTCTGTACCCATGAGCTACCACATAGGTGGGTAGTCTACTTAACATGAAAGTGGTGATAAGAGACCTTGCGACACAAGAGGACAGTAGTCTCTCCTTTGATAATCACATCACTACAGTAGTCAGGAAATCCTTCTGCGTGGCACATCTCATCACAAAAGGTTTCTCATTCAGAAACAAAGAGGTCATTGCTCCCCTCTACTCTTCAATCATTAGACCCATTATAGAGTACAACACCCCTTTTGGTATGTACCTCACAAGACATCTACCACAAGGGGAAGGCCGCAGAAATACCTCACAAAGACCATTACCGGCCTCAAACAGATGCCCTACGCAGACCGTCTCAAAAAACTCCAGCTTTACTCCGTCACATATCGCCTACTCAGAGATGATTTCTGCCTAACATACAAAGCTATGTCAAACCCAGAGCTGTTGGACATGCTCCACTTAAAGAAATACCAATCTTTCTGAGCTACATGCCCTAGGGACCTAAACCTCAACACCACAATAAACGGACCATGCTAGAGGGATAGAGTCCTGTCCCAGAGACTTCCCATACTCTGGAATAAACTGTCTATCTACATCAAACAAAGCTCCTCATTAGCACTCTTCAAGAAAAATCTTGATGATTGGGTGGGAAATGGGAAATTCACCCCAGGGATCAGCTCTGTGGCTCTGCTGGACAGGGGCAGAGGAAAATAATTTTCTTGGGTGGCGAAAGCCAGGGTACCTTTTTGGCTAGGCTTATATAGGCCCTGGGGCCAATAGCCTAGTACCTACCTTTGAACCTATAAAACATAATTGCTTGCAGAGGGCTATTCTGTGTGAAACTGGGATTTCTTAAAGTGATTTTTTTTTTTTTTTTTTTTTTATTATACCTTACCTTGGCCAACCAGCATCTCTGACCATAAGGGAGAATTTCTGATGGCAATTTAGAGGAGAAATATTAAAGTCTATTTTCCATTCACTGATGTCACCAAGGAATATAGTAAACTTTAACCTTAATGGTGTCAGTGTAGGAAGCCACTATTGGCTGTTTAGTTCACCTATTTTGCATATTCTGACTCCAATACATTAGTGTGAGGCATGCTTCTAAGTATGCATGAAATCTAGCTGCTTCATCTGTTACTTCTTCTGGAAGTGCTGTTGGTTACTAACATCACCTACTTTGCATATTTCATTAGTACTGAACATTAGCAAGCTGTGTGATGCATCCATTTAGAAAATGGGATTGTTAACCCGGTTTATGCAAATCAGATGGAGAAATCCAAACATGGATTGGCTGGAACCTTGGTGTTGATATTCTCATTGGGTGAATAATTTTGACTGGCTTATATATACAGATGAATGTCCCGTTTGATTATACGATCTGAAGAAGAACTATTCGAAAGCGCTTCTCGTTGGACAAGGGACTTAATTTTTATTATTTTTGTTCTTATTTTGTTTTATTTCATTCTTTTCATTAAATTATGGATTTTAACAGAACCTTTGTTACTGGATTGCACAGACAGTTTATTTTGCTTTTCAGCACAGTGTTAGCCTGGGTGAACCAGCTGTTTTTTGGTTTGTGGATTATTTATTTATTGGACAGTTCACCCCAGCAAAAGGGAATATCTCTTCATTTTTTTAGTGTAGGAAAAATGGATGTTGCATCCATTGACCATTGACTTTAGTGGGGTGTCATGATACATGAGCGAAGAAGCCACAGTAAAGTTTGTGTGGATACAGTCCAAGTTACCCCAAGGGCAACTTCATGGTAGAAAATACTAAATTCTTTGAGGACATGGTTTAATAAAAATATATAAATATAGACAAGTGGAAAAATGAATCCGTGCACTTCACTCATCAAATGCCGCTATGCATACACTAACATTGGAACATAACTTTGTTGGTGCCTTTTCTCCTGCATTATTGTTACAACAGTTTTAAAGTTCATTTGTACAAACAAGTCATATAGCTGCTTTATTTGGTCACCTTGCTCAAATTCTGCAGTACTACCAAGGGGAATGAAGTAATTGTGCATGTACTTGGATACAAATATTTTCTTCATTTAATTTTTGAAGCAAACTTAACAAAATGTAACTTAATTTACCTTTAAATGATTAGCTGTTAAAATATCATTTAAGAAACAGAATAAAGAAAAAGCAACTCTTTAGCTCAGGGTTACATATATGAGCACCAACTTTCTGTAAGAAAGGGAAATACAGAGTATCTTAACAATTTTTCTCACTCGTATAGTTCCAGTTGGGATTTTCAAAAGCAGATAGTAGTGATTCAGACTGACATTTCGTTTGATGGATATTGGGTCAGATTGTTAACCAAACCTAAAAAGATTCGGATTTTTAAGTTGCCCTCTAGCCATTCATTTTCATGTCTGCTTTATACATATCAGCATCGCAGGTATTCAGAGCCTATCCTAACAAGTAACTGGCATAAACCATGGTTCAGTTTTAGATATGTGACACCTCTCTATCACATGATACATGTCCTTGCTCACACCATGCATGCAATATGGATTTAATGATGCTGTTAATTGGCAGTATTGTGTAAAATGTTACTGGGCAGTGTGAACTATATGTAGTAAATATTAAGTAAGTTTAACAGATACTATTTTAGAAACACAAATATTGTTTGTGTGTGATCCCCAGACAGGATTACCATGCTGTAGTGTAACTCAATTATGGATTTTCTCTATTAGGAGAAGTCCTTTCTGCTTCCACTGCTTCACTTTCCTGTCCTCAGAGCTGTAGTGGATTTTGTAAAAAGCCATACCTTATTCATCTTGGAGAAGGGCTCAAGAACTAAGGGACCAGGTCACATAAGTGTCATTGCAGAGGTGGACCCAGGTGCACCTTCAGTTAAACATTTAAAGCTCCTGAGATTAATGACAATGTTCAGTTCACAGTTCAACTGCTTGAGTGGTTCTTATAGTGGACTGTTTGCTGGTAGTGGTTGCAGAGTCGTCATCCCTTCTTGGAGCTCTTCCATATTTTAGATCTTTGCCTCCAAAGTCTAGATTAATAGGTTTTTGTCCCCTGACCTGGAAATGGGCCTTCCCCATTGCAATCACATGTGCTGGTCATAGTCACTGGTGAGGTGGAAAGCTCGTGTTATATCTGTCCTTGTCCATGGATGCTGTCATTCATTGGAGAAGTATGTGATGGCCTTACAGGAGTCGTAAAATGTGGCTGTCCTGATAACCTCAGTATGGTAATGGATTAGCTGCTTCCTACCCACTCTGTAGGTGGGTGATCCATGTAAAGATTACCTGCTGGTGTAACACTCTGGTGGCTGTCCAGATTCTGGTCAGAGCAGACAGAGTCAGTTTGAGTCATTTTTTTAGCTTTGGTTTTAAAAGAGAGAGCGAGAGTGTTTAAATCAGTTTCATTTCATAGTGACAACATTGGCTGACTCTTCCCTTTCCCATCCAAAGTCTTCCTCTCACTTCATGCTGTCTCTTCTACCACTTAACCCATTTCTGCATAAAACAAAACTCACCTTGGGTACAAGCCAGGCTTTGTCAAGTGGTGTAGGCTTCTGCTTGAATTGACATGGGGGAGAGGATAGGCAAACCTGCCCTAGGGGGAGGTCCTGGATGGGGATGACAAGATACAATGGAGAAGGAGAGGCAGGTGCAGAAGAGACCTGAGCTGTGCATTCTGCTTATCAATGTGCGTGTACAGTAACTTTCATCGTGGGTGCACGGAAGCATGCACTTGCTCAAGGAAGGCATAGTGGCCCCTTAGTAAATATTTTTTTTTTCGGTTCACGCCCCCTGCACGCGCGCACACACACACACACACACACACACACACACACACACACACACACACACACGCACACACATCATCCTTATGGCATTGCTGCCAAGTGCCCCATGTCCACTTCTGGTCTACCAGCTACTACAGACCATCATGCACGTATTACATAATCCTGCTGGTGCTGATTCTGAAACCTAAGGAAGTCCTGTGAGACTTGGCCATTCACATTCCATTCAGGGGGATTTTTTGGTTAATCTATGCCCATTCCCCCTCCCTCACTGTGCCTGTGTCAAGGGGTGGGCAGGAAATTAGTGTGAACATTGTAGTGCATCTCGTCACCTGTGCATTGGCTCAGCCATGTCCACCTCCAGCTCCTCTTTGGACCAGAACTCCTACTGTACAGCATCCCCAGCTGCCTCCTGGGATCATCGCAGGAGATGCCCACATCACTGACCTTCCTCAGGATGGTAATGCCTACCCCTTCCTGCTGCTCTATCAGTCATCCAAGCTTTTAAACAAACTCGGATTGTAGTCGGGGCTTTATCCCTTTATACCACTGGAACAGCTGTAATGGCCAGTAAGTAACACAACTTGCATGTTCTGCTCCCCAGAGGAGGTTTTATTGCCATAGTAAAAAAAAAAATCTTAATGCATTGCTTATTTAATGCTTCCAACATCTGACGTTTCCAGACAACAATGAAAAGCAGGAAAAGCTAATGGTCAATAAGCATTGGAAAGAAAAAAAAATATCTAGGGAAGAGAAAAAAAAAAAAAGTTTGATTGTGTTTTTCTCTGCAATGTGGAAAACACCTCAGCTCCAGTAAGAAGGAAGTCTGGTTTTATAGAGATTATATGGATTTTTAACCAGTCTGAAAGTCCTAGCATATTGTTACGCATAGAGAGTGCACCATATATGATTTTATTGTCGAATAACAGCTTTCTTTTTTTAAACTGGTAATCTATATCACTGTACATTGTAGTAACTCACCTAGTCCTCTTTGCTGTCTTCATGCATTATTTGCTCATTTTAAAGTTGAGTGATACAATACCACAAGCCACAAGGCAGGGCTGTTTTAATCTCCATGTCATTTTCACTTTTGTTATCTTCCGTGCTCTTGTTGAGTCCACTGTAGTATATTTTTTGTGATAAATGAATTTGCACTGATATCGTTCTATCTAAACTGTCTCAATTCCAGCCATTTTTTTCCAATACTTCCTCTGAGGAAGCAGTATTTTATGCAACTGCGAAAGTGTTCATACAATAAATGGTTTTTGGATTGATCTTTGGTCTTTATATTTTATTGGTAATTGCAGCCATCTATTGGTCCACAGCATTTTTGTGT
Organism: Protopterus annectens; assembly: GCF_019279795.1. Classification (NCBI taxonomy): domain Eukaryota; kingdom Metazoa; phylum Chordata; order Ceratodontiformes; family Protopteridae; genus Protopterus; species Protopterus annectens. Next base: position 527,995,121 of record NC_056747.1, on the reverse strand, counting down.
GATATTCAGTTTTCGTGTAGTGAACCTCTTCTCCTATCCACCTGTTTGTTTCATTTGTCTTTTGTTCTTGGTATTGAAAATCAGAATTTAGAAAAAATTTGATTTTTTTTTTTTTTTTGGAGCCAGAATTTGTTTGCGCTGAACATTAGCTAAGGCAAAGTTTGTCATTGGTTTGCGTAGTTTATCATCCTGTACTCCGGGTTTGGGAGTTGGTGAAAGCAGAAGCTGTGTGTTAAAGAAAAGTAAAGGCTTATACTGCTTTAAAACCACAGCATGACAAACCACAGTCTACTTCATAATGTGAGATGAAGAAAGATCAAAGTGTGAAAATAAGGAGGAATCTGGTGCAAAAACTGTTCACATTTTCTGTAGATTTAATTTGAATAGTGCTATCATTTTAAATGTAATTTAATTTTGTATATGAAGCCCATGAGCAGTCATTCTTAAGACAGAAATGAGCACCAAGCGAGTTTGATGAAAGTTTTATACATTTGGAAAATGAATACACTTTACAAGCAGATTTTCTGCTTGTGAACTGGCCAATTAGTTTAAAAACTGTTGTACTATAACATTGACACATAATCATCCACAAACAGTAATTCCAAGGTATTTGGAGCCCCAAACTGACTCATCTTTTGCAGAGACCACCAGACTGTTACTATGCAACCAGGGACCACTGGACTGATTTATATTTCACAGAGTGAATGTTTTTTCCTGCAAAATCCCTGTTTTGTGTTTGTATAACAAAAATGAGTCATAGAGGAAGGGGAAATATCTTGAACATTGGTAACAAGCAACCTACTAATTTGATGGGAGGGAAACCACAACTCCTAATATAATTACAGGACAGTATAGTCATCCACATTAAATTTAAAAAGAATTCATTGTGGTAATTTTAGTCTTTCCTCGCTAAGTCTACATTTATGGAGAGAGAGTGTTGCATACAGTAAATGACAGTTCCTGTCTAAACCGTTTTCAGTTTCTATAATGAGTTCTTCCTATTTTACTGCAATACCTGGTTTATAGTATGCAGAACATGAGTATTGTAAAATGCTGCTGAAAGATGACTGCTTCTGCACATGTTGGCCTTACAGTGAGGTTACATATTGCTTCTGATGATTACTGTTAAGACATTATTTTGATCCTATATATTACCAGTTTCGGGATTGTGATTGTTTCTGTACATTAAGGAACATGATAAAGAAGCAGAATTTTTGCAGAGACCATTCGGCTTTTCTTTCTCGCCTAACAGATACAAATGCAGACTGTATCTGGAACGTGAGAAACTGCAGTGCGTGGCAAACTGATGTTTATCTACACTGTCTATTTGCAAAATCATAGATCACATTATCGTAAGTGTAGATAAAACTGTGGCCATCCTGCTGAAATGGAAATCGAAGTGGGCATCATAAGGGATCCTGTGGCTTTTCTTGTCAGAATGATCCCATTGGGGCAGAGCCTGAATGGCTAACTGAAAGCAGCAGTATTTTAGAGCTCCATATAACTAGTTAAATAAGACAGGAAAAAAATATTCTTTTTTTTTCTTCAAAGTTTAAAATCTTATAGATAAAAGTCCAATTTACATAATTAGAAACTTTGGTGAAGTTTTGCATATAATTTCCTGTCAAAAAGCTTGGAGATATATTCACTTGTTAAAATGAGCAACTCAAAGAATTCTCACCAAGATGCTGCCTTAAAGAAGGAACTACAACATATGGCTTCTACCCTGCAGGAGTTGTCTTGATGGATGATTTTAAAGAGAACCTGGAAAATCTTAAAACAAGTAGTCAAAAACAGGCTGACACCCTCAAGGAAATGCTATGACAACACCAGACAAGGATAACGGGAATATAGGTTTCTCTAAATGACTTAGAAAACAGACTTAAGAAAGAAGAAACACAGAAAGAACTGCTTCTTAAAACACTTGGTTGGTTAATAAAGTAGATGACTTGGAAAATAGGGAGAGGAGAAATAACATCAGGATTTTTGGATTACTTGAAAACACAGAAGGTGAGGATATTATTTCCTTTTTATCAAGCTGGATCCTTGACTTTTTAAATTTAAAAGAATGACTTTCCTTTGGCATTGAAAAGGCACACAGAGCTCTTGGGAAACCTGCCACTAACTCAAACATTCCTCCTAGGTCAATAATTATCAAATTTCTTTCATACTTGGACAAGGAACTGATTTTAAGATCTGCTTGGAGGAAGACCCCCTCTAAAATATAAACAGAGCCTGATAAGATTTGATAACGACTATTCATCTAGAATAACGGAACAAAGGAAAAAAGTGTGGCCAATGATAAAGTTTCTGAAACAAAATATCATCAAGGCACAACTTGCATATCCAGCTAAGATAAGAATACTGTATGCCAACGAGATGAGGACTTTTATTGACTTAGAGGAAGCCTCTTTATTTATTAAAACAAATGTGATTACTTTACCAGAAGATATGGATTGGATGTCACCTTCTCTCAAGAGAACAAAAGAAACAAATGTCTGGACAGATGTCAAAAAGAAAAAGCAAAATACCGATACTGTTACAGCCAAATCTCTCAAAGCATCTACTATGATATGAATTGTTTTAACATTACTTTAAAGGACCAATTTTACTGCTTGGAATTTTAAAACAAAGGTAACTAACTACTGGAATCTTTATATTTTTTGAAAATAGATGACACATGAGAGTTTTCACATTACCTCAGGTATGTAAAACAGGGTACTTTTCTTTCACAGAAGGAGGGTTATATAGCATGTGATGACCGTGCCCTGGCCCAGCAATCAAGGAGCCCCGATCCTCACCACTAACACAAGGGAGGTTGTTTCCTAGAAGAGGAAAGGATAACTAATACACACAGTAAAGTACAATTTCCCTTAAGTGCACACAGAGATCACAGTCAGTCTGGTGCTGGCTGCTCCCTTGCTCACCAGATCCCCAATAAGACTCCCCACTGGCACAGCTATAGGGTCCAGGTCCCAGCCTAACTGGGCAAGCTAGAACCTCCAGTACCCCCTCTGTCCAACCAGTGCTTTGTGTCCCTGCTAAGTAGCGGACACAACACATACACACTTTGAGATAAGTATTTATACAACTTCACAGACACAGATTCTCCAGCTGTGCCCCTTTACCCAGACTATACGGTAGTAATTACTGCCACCACCCAGTTAATAATATCAGCTACTAAAAGGCCCTTAAAAGGGTGTCCAATTATTACTGTGCAATATTAATATCCAATGGTAGTATGACTAACGGTCAAGGCTTACTTTAGAGTGGCCTATTACAATAATCTCTATAAATATGCAATGTATTCTAGAGCTTATCTCTACACAAAGCAGCCACTGGTAGAAGGTTTTAAAAATATTTAATAATAAATAATTAAAACACAAGACAAAACTACTACACCACAGAGATATCTAAGAGTTCAGAGATCACACAGAAACTTAAAATAATATTGTAGGAAAGATCCGATTACAGAAAAATTCTTAATCTAACTTTCTAATCGTTAGCTAATCTTAAGAGAAAACAGTGCTACAATCCTACTTACATACATAAAGAGCATAAGCAGTGCTGGGTTAGATGTCCAAAGTCAAAATGCTTCCAGGTCTCTTGTGAGACATAGTATTTAAACATTACTAACAAACATGTCTCTAAGGCCATCCCAAATTACATCATTTTTGACACTTGGTTTTCCCAGTATTCATATTGCATCATCTTAACACCTGGTCTGAGTTCTCAGGCCACAAACTGCATTATTTAACAATCTAACACCTGCACAGAAACTTACAACAATAGAAGACATTTCACATGTATATTCTAAAACAGGGGTGTCCAACCTTTTCAGTTGCAAGGGCCACATTGAGTCAACAGAAATGGTCTGGGGGGCAGACGGCAAGTGAGGACCAAAAAAAAAAAAAAAAAAGGTCTCACATTAACTGAAGAAAAAAACAAGAGACCCCAGGTTTATGCGGACTAATGTGGCTGTATTGTAGGTGAATTTGAACAATAAATAAATAAATTACTAAGTGCATAATATCTCATTGTAATTATTTAAAAAACAGTTAAATCTAACATCTTAGTTTATTTGTAAAAAAAAAATTAACAGGTACAAACCTTGGGTCTAATCCCCTCTAATAGTGCAATAATTTACTACAGGAAAGTCTTAATTGCACATGGCAACTGAAATCAAACATCTATTTCATAAATAGTAGCTGAGTAACTAAATATTTAACTATAGGTGTAGTCTTATAGTCATGTGTGTTACAAAAATATGATGAGGCACTGTAAAATAAGCAATGAATAAGCTATGATTGTTGCACTCTTGTTCAAATTTGTAATAAAATGTGACTGTCTCTAGCCGCTATAGGACCTCCTGAATGAAGGACTTTATAGCAATAACAGCATCCCTTTCGGCACAGCTGCCCCAAATGATGCATTAGATATGTGTGCAGAATCAAACTTAATACTGCTTGGTGACATTGTGGCAAATTGCCTGGGAAGTAGCAGTTCAGCTGTCATTAAGAAAATATACAGGATGGGGTTAGTAGTAGAGGGAGCCCTGAGAATCACTGGAAGGGTCTTCTCAAAATTTTGAAACTAGAGTATTTACTAACTATTTGAAGGGACACTAGGTAGTGATTTTTTCCTTCCTTGTCCCTAGTAAAATAGTCAAGAGCTGTTCATCCTTCTATGAGTGGCCATCCTGTCTGCAATAACAGCCAGGCATTTTATACAGAATCAAAAGATGCTACCTTATTAGATGAAGTAGTGTCCTTATTCAATCAAGTCTTCTCAAACCTACCCAATGAACCTGCACCCCTTTGAACTAAGAGGGTTACAGCAAACCTAGCACCATGGCTAACTAGGTCAACTAGACAGCTACTTTAACAGAGGGGATCGTGCACAGAAAATATGGTCCAAAAATAAGAACCTGGATACCTTCCTAAATTTTACACACCTTAAATGCCTAGTAAAACAGCACATTAACAATGACAAAAAAAATGTTTCACTAACTAACTCTAAACTACTCTGGTCTAAAATACAAACATTACTCCATCTCAGGCAAAGCGACCCCCCCCCCCCAATACAAGCTACACTGAAAATATAGCCACCCAGTTCAACTTGCACTTAACCTCCATCCTAGCTCTCACCAAAAGATGACTAATCAATTTTGAAAGCAGGACAGTGCTGGGTTAATTTGGCAGATAACCCAGAATGCCAGTGGCCGAACATCTACTGTTACAGGTGGGTAAGATTTCTGCAACTGTACTTTCCATCCTATGGATAGGTCTGTTTTATGGTCAGGGAGGGAGGAAAGGCCAAAAGTGATCCTAACTTCACCTTTTTAGCCAAGGCAGCATTGGTTCCCACTGCTACACAGCGTGAGCAATCACTAACTATTTACTGCCAAGGCAGGTAGATATTTTGTCTCAGTACAAGTTAACCACCATCCACCCCAGCTTGAGAACTATAAGATTAAAAGCATGAATGATCTGGTCCTTATTTCTTGGAAATCCTTTAAACAGGGAAGGCTTAGCCATTCTAAAAGAAGCTAGAATGCCAACAAAGTGAGGAGGTCGTTCCTTTCAAAATGGAAGAGATTCTCTGTGTGATGCCAGACCAAATTACCCTTGATTTTATTGTACATGGCAGAACGCTTTTTCAAAAAAATCTCTTAATTCTTTAAGATTTGTCTCTGCAGTTTCTGCCTGCATTTCTGTGCATTCTCTTCTATCCTGCTGTCTGATCCTTAGGAGCATCATCCATCTCAGGCCCCTGAGAACAGCTGCTCCTCCATCCTGGGACCTTATCTTGATGAAGATTATTCTCCCACCTTTTGAACTGACAGGATCTGCAGATTTGAAGGTTTTAACTTTGAGAACTGCTTTCTTGATAGCAGTCATTTCAGCTAGGAGAAGTTCAGAGTTTCAGGCTGTCATGTGCATGAAGCCTTCCCACAGGTTTCATTCTTATGGGGTACACCTGAAGGGTTAACCCATCCTTTTTGTCTAAGGTTGTTACGGTGAACTCACTGAATCAAACCATTCAATTTCTTTTTCCCCAAGCCACAAAGCAAGGGAGAGATGGCTCATCACACTTTGAATATCCTTAGGCAACTAGGATTTTACTTTGCCGACAAAGCATTTAGAAAATCCGACTGTACTATTTTTAGCTTTTGCATCTGAACAATCAGGCAGCCCTGTTAGGACAAGGCCATCCCCATACGCATTTCAAATTTTGCTAGAAACATCATGGATATAAGGTTCCACAGCATACTGTGACTCACTTCACTAGAGCTGCAACAACAACTACAACCTGTAATAAGGGTATATCTGCCAAGGAAATCTGAGGCAGCCACTTGATCCCTGTTCACACTTTTACCAGACATTGTAAAATTCTCTAGCTGGGTTTTGTCTGCAATTTCACAGGGCCTCCCACCCCACCATTCCCATAGCACAAAATAATAACTACAATTCATCCTCAAGCCAGCTCCACTACATTAATCAAAAGTTACCTACTAACTAAAGTTTAAGCTTTACTTACCTTTTGCTATGTTGTAGTGTAGTCGGTGTACTCGAAATAAAATATAATTAAATCCTCTCCACGATCCTCGCTCCTTCCTTCAGCTTTAAAAACGACCGAACTGTGTTTTCACAAGCATACTACCAGTGGAAAGACGCTGGTATGAAAAGCGTGAAAAAGAAAGTTGGCGCATGCATAACAGCAAAAGTACGACGCAGTAAACACACGGAAAAAAGTTAAATTAAAATTAAATTTACATTTAAGGCAGGTTGGACACTCCTGTTCTAAAAGAAACCAGAGCAATAAAGCACCTTCCACATCTAAATTCTGGTCATAAAATTTAGCCTTAAAAGAATGGTCATGAAATCTTCATCCAGCCGCCCTGGAGCCTAATTCTAACATTAAAGAGATTCATAAGATCTTTTCAACTTAAAAGACACATTTGAAATACTTGGCTTGGTTTTCCTTACAGCAGATGGCAATGTTGCAACAATCTTGAAGTTCACATTTTACAGTGTTTTCATACATTTAAAAACACAAGCCTGTATTTTACATTTATTTATACAGTTGATAAAATTATGTATCAAATTCTATTTGACTAGGCTGACAGCCTTCGCCCATCTCTCCCCAATCGTCAAATAGCACATAAAATATTTATACTGTAAATCAACATACATAGTATATGTGTATTTTCTCTTAATTTTCTCTTTTCTATCTCTCTTCTCATTATTTATTTTAACTGCATCTTGTCTCCCTTTCTAAATTTTCTCCTATTTACTATACTAATATAGTCTGTATATATTTAGTAACTCACTATCTATACATAGATAAATAATAGTCTAAAATAATCTAGTTTTAAGGTAGACTAATTGGAATAGTGAACTTAATTGCTATTACAATATTTATTAGATTAATGATAGTTACTGTTATGCTTATTGGGATTGGGGACATGTTCGTGATTAACTCTGAAATGTTCCATTCATGTACATTTGCCCTTTGAAGTATTAACAAATACATTAAAAAAAAAAAAAGAGGAGGGAAAAATATACTGTTGGTTAAGAGAAGTGAAGCTTTCTTCACATTCTATTTGCGTTGCCATAGCAACAGTAAACAATTGCAGTTTCTAAGGACACTGTGAATCTGCGAAGTACATTTAGCCTCACAGATAACAAATAACAAGAAAAATGTTGTTTAGCTATTAAAATGAAAAACAGCCTAAACAAGGTAAAATAAATACATGTTGTTGTTGTTGTTTGTCTTTCGGCTTTTCCCAGTAAGAAGGTAAAATAAATACATAATAGGACTATTTGTATATATTTTATGATTTATCCTCATAGGATTACATATTCCTGGAAACACAACTGAAATGTTCCCAAACTACATGTGCACTGAAATGTAGCTGCTTGATTAAAAAGTATTACTTATTTTAGCATGCTGATTCCACAAGCTGTCTGCACTGTAAAAGTTACATTTTATATGTTACTTGAAACCGACAGTCTCTAGAGCACATGAAAAGATGCATATTACTTTTTGCAACATGTTATTTTTGCAGTTACCTCACACTCTGTACAAACTCACTTGGCAACTGATAGCTATTCATTTAAAATATCAGTTTAAATATTAAATGTGCCCTTGAAATGCTATTAACATTTTGACAAAATATAATGTGAACTGTAAAATGAATGACTTGAAAGAAGTGAAGTAATGCATAGATTTCAAAGATCCTTGACACTACAGTAAAAGTTGCTGTGTCTTTCGGCTTTTCCCGGTTAGGGGTCGCCACAGCAGAACTCCGGTCCGCTAATGATTGGTAGTTGATTTTTACGTGCCGAGTTACCAGCCCTGACGCACAACCTTCAACGAAGGTACGCCCATTCACGCATGTCTCCACGCAGAAGACGCTCTAGCTGAGAATTGAACCGGACAGCGTCTTACTGCGAGGTAAAAATGTATATTCACAAGGAAATATTGAAATGTTTTAGTCTTCCAGTTAAAATAGCTTACTGTCAACATTTTGCGATATCAGAAAGTTTGAAGAGCTAGGAAATTACTATTCTTTGTCTTTATAATGATTATTAGACAGATGTTTGACTCTGCTTAGTTTAATGAATTGTGACATATGTTTATGAGGAAATGTGGACTCAATTACTCACATTGGACTACACATTCCTGGAAACTCAACTGAAATGTTCCCAAATTACTTGTGAATTTAAATGAAACTGCCTGATTAATAAGCATAATTTACTTTAACAACCTGAATCCATAAGCTATCTGCTGTATATATGCTACATTATATATGTCACTTGCATATGACAGTCTCTACAGCACTCAAAAAAAATACATATTATTTTTGCAACATGCAATATTTGCACTAACCATGCATTCTAAACTAACTCAATTGGCAACTGACAAGTTATTTATTTGAAACATCAGTCTAAATATTAATTATGCCCTTGAAATATTGTTGCCGTTTTGACACAACAAAACTTGAATTGAAAAAGGAATGATTTGAAGAAGTGAAGTATTGTACAGATTTCAAAGACAGCTATTGACACTACAGTATAACTTGTATATAGTTTCTGTTTCATAGCAAAATATTACAAGTTCACACATTTTCCATTATCACTGAGAAAAGCACATTTTTAGATTAAATACCATAGTTTTAGTTTATCTGCTATAGGATTTACAAGTCTGGCGTGCATCTCACAGATCTGTTGCATTTTGACTGAAAACTGTGAACCTCTTTATTTTCAGATAACACATAAAACATGAACAGTAATGATGCCCGTCAGTCAGGGAACACATTTATACACATGGTTGTGGGGGCATTTGAAACAGGTATTTAACAGTACTGCTAGTTTCTCCACTGGACCCCTCACCCGGCAGCCACCAGGTCACAGTGGCTTGTCATTAGATGTCCTCTCCATCTTTCTGAGATGAATGAGAAGGACTCTTGGTGCTTAGTCCCTACCTCACCTGGGTGGCCATCCTGCACCTAGACTGTATATCAAACCTGTATTTTCAGCCAGCTGCTGCCCCCCTAATACTGTGGAGAGCTTCTGCTATGGTGATTTCCATTTTGTGTATTTCTGGATCTTGACTGTAGATAATGTCGTTTGTACACTTTCCAAAGTCACATAGATGCCGTTATTTGTTACACATGCAAAACGTTTTGCATCTTGGGGATGTTTTCATTGGAATGCCAGACTAATGCTAGAAGTCTTTTTTGGAGCTGCTCCTAGCAATCTTACATGGATGTTCTTGTTCTTTTGTGATGATGATGATGTTACTGACTGCTTACCATTTGAACCCTAACCTGTAATGTAGCAGAAGTGGCATTGTTCATGGAAATACATATGCAGCAACCTTGCTTGAACTGTGATAGGCCCATATACACAGCTTTATTAGAAAGGATTCACAAGAGAGTTACAACTATGTAAAATCATAAGGACTCTGTGCATCACATTAATGTGGATGTCAAGTTAATGTGATGCTTTAGCACTTCGGCGGTAAATCAAAATTTATAAAGTACTAAATGGTAGCTCCAGTAGCTAATGTACTCTTATAATCCTATAAATCACTGGTGGCCAGAAGAAGTTAGTGTCATCAGTAAATTAAATTTTAAAGAAAAATGATAGGGGATGGAGTGTTAACCAAGTGGGACAGAATTTGTGGAACTGGGGCAACCCTGACTATCCTGTTTAATGCAGTATAAATGATAATGAGAGAAATAGGCATGTATATAGGTGGAGGGGTGTTAGAATTTTGAACACATTAACCCAAAACAGGATTTCCATTCTTGCACAGTGTTCAGTTGCTAAAACTGGGAGCGGGATTTATTTTAAATGCATTTTAAATGCATTTATTGGCTGCTTTATTGCAAATGTGAATTTTATACCATATCATTTTTATTTTGTAGTGTGCATTATCTGTAGTTGAATATAAGATTACTAATTGACTTAACAGTACATTTTATCTGCAGTTCAGAACTACCTCCACAACTGACACCAGTATAAATTTAGATTTTCACACAGCTAGCAGTTGCTTTAAGTGATAAAAATGAACCACATACCACATACAAACACAGATGCTCCATGATTTCCAAGAATAATCACTTGGCAAACCTTTTTAAACTCTCTTAAGCAAACATTTTTAAGCAATTATTCTATAAATTAGCAGTACAGTTAAACTATAATAAGAAAGGCAGCATTGCTGCTCATGAGTAAGATTTCTGCATCTCCTTGCCAAGGACTGTGGTTCATTGCTGACCCGTGTCTTTGTGGAGTTTGCATGTTCTGTCTGCATGGATTTTCAGCATGTAGTCTGGTGTTCTCCCATAAACAGTCTAGTTGATTATTTATGCTGTAATTGTCAATATATGGTTTTGTGTTTGTGTATGTGTGTGTGTGTGTATATATATATATATATATATATATATATATATATATATATGTAGTATATAAACACACATGTTGTTGTTTTTGTTTGTCTTTAGGCTTTTCCCGGTTAGGGGTCGCCACAGCGGAACTCCGGTCCGCTAATGATTGACAGTTGGTTTTTATGGTGTCGAGTTGCCAGCCCAATGCCCAACCTTCAACGAAGGCACACCCATTCAACGCATGTCTTTCGAACGCCCACTCGACCGCGGGGAGAACATGCAGACTCCACACAGAAGGCACTCCCAACCCAAGCCGAGAATCAAACGGGAGAACCTCTTGCTGTGAGGCAACAACGCTACCGCTGCACCACCGCGGAAGCTACATATGCACACATGCACACACACACACACACACACACACACACACACACACACACACACACACACATGTAGATATTTAGTATTTACTATTTGGTTTATTCATGGTAGAAAATTGTCTGAGAAGGGGTATTAACTAGTTAACATATGAATAAATAAACCTGTATTTCTGACTACTGATACCTGGAATTCGGTTTCGGTCTGTATCCAGTAAGTCTGCTGGCAAGTACAAAAGTACAGTTTCACAAATGTGCATCTGATAAAAAGCTTTCTTCCTGTGGTCACCCTCACACACCTGCCTATATGTGCAGGTATTTGCAGGTATAGCAGCTGCATACAAAACTGGCACACAGTTCCTGATGATTACCATAGTATTATTGGTCAGAATCATTTTTGAATTGATCATTCTGGAAACTTGGAAGAGTGAGTTGTAACAAGTGACATTGTCTGTGTTTGATTCTCCCATCTACTGGCCCATGTTGAAGGCCTAGCAGTGCTGCCCTTTGACATTAATGCCAGCATGGATTGCTTGTGGCTTGTTGCAAAGATAAAGTACAGTGGGCATTTCCAGATTTTTTTTTTACTTATCTACCGTACTACAACATACCGTTGTGATTGACTCATTTGTTCTGAGCTCCTCTGAAACTGCCGGTATGAGATAGTGATGTCAACAGGCATAGTTTTATTGTTCAGTACACGGTGTTAGTATTTGAGAACTTAAGGCCATCATGTAGTTGCAAATTGTAAGTTACGATACAGACCAAGAGTCGTTGGATTAGTTCCCATTAGCCTGCACTTAATTGTTTTGTGACCCTGGTTGTGTAAATCAGAAAACTGACCATTTTGTTAGGTGATATTTCCTGGTATATTAACTTGGATCAGTTTTCCTTTCCTTCCTTTTGTAAATGTAGGGAAAGAAACTGTTAAAATGTTATTGTATTCCTCTTTTGAAGATGCCACTGTGAAGTAGGATGAAAGCTCAGTCATCATGGAAGCTTTGGTAAAATAATTCCTGTTGTACAATGATTATGTACAGCACATGGGAAGTTTTATCTGAGGCCCTGTTGTGCCACACGAAAAAATAACTACCTCCATCCTTTCAATTCAGTCAGGTTGAAAAAGTTTTCCTCCTTTCATTTATCTGCAATAAACACTTGTATTAACTTTACATCTCCGATGTCCTTCAAGGATGCATCTGCAGTCCTTACAAATGGGTTGTCCTGTCGTCAGGCAGCCCTTCGGTCGGCCGGATTCCAAAGTCTGGGTCTGGCCTCGGCTGGTGTCGCACTTCACCCGACGTCATAGCTGCAGTTATTCGGGTATAAAGGCATCAGCCGACGCCATTTTCCTCAGTCTTTCTTGCCGCGTGGCGCCCGAAGCAGAAGCTGTTTGCAAGTGCCGGTCGGTCAGAACCAGAGATTACTACCGAATACTACTTCGAAGACTTCTAAAAAGCTAAGTACCCCGTTGGGGACTCTTTCTTGCCTCAGCCGATGTCAGAAAAAGTGAATAACTGTTTAACTTGTGGGAAACAAATACCTCATAAAGATTTCCACTCTTACTGCTTACCTTGTTTAGGCCCAGACCACGACGTAGCAGCTTGTCTAGCCTGTGGTTCTTTTAACCGACGGATGCTTAGACGTCGGTCGGAATTTGCTGAACAGTTTTTCGGCTCTGATTTTGCTTATATTATGCCGTCGGCTCCTCCGACTTCACAAATATCCAAAAAACGCAAGGAAAGGGACCGACACTCGCGGTCCGTGGTTTCTGCCGAAACCGCGGTTAAGCCAACCGCGAGTGTCTCGGTTTCGGCTGAAACCGAGCAAGCGGTTCTTCCTTCAGCCGAAAACATGCCTTCTACCGAGGCCTCTTCTAACCTGGTGGAATCGGCTTCTGAAACCCAACCTGCAGTTGCGGTTTCTCAGGAATTATCTGACACTATTCCCTTGGATATTTCCACCCCTGCACGTGGAGCAGCTAGGCCTCCTGCAGCCATGTCCATTAAGGCCTTTGCCAGGGCTAAAGCAGCTAAAGCTACAAAAACTGTGCCTGTTAAGACCCCCTCTCACAGGCCCAGCTCCAGTACCCAAATGCTTTCTCTGGCAGAGGATCTCATTTCTTTAATCCGGGGATCCCAGACTCATCCAGACAGGGCCTCTCATCCACCTCCAGAGAAGAGGCCTAGAGCAGAGCCCCCTGAGCCAGTGTCCACAGATGATTCCTCTGATACAGACAATACAGACCTTCCAGAGGCTCCTTATTCCCCTTACGAAGACTCTGATGCTGAAGAGTCCATTCCTTCTGCCTCTCCACCTGAGGAATTTTCCTTTGGGGAAACCTTGCATGCTATGAGGGAACAATTTCAGTGGCAGGGCCAAGATTTCTCAGACTCCAGGAAAAGGCTTAGAACCTTCATGCATTTACCACAACATAGGCCTTTAGCCATACCTCCAGTTCTTTCTGTTGTAGATGATGCATTTAATGATGCTTGTACTGCTCCTGATTCATTACCTCCGGCCCCTGCTAAGCCCGATAGGTTCTACAGGGTCCCGGACACACATCACCATCTATACAAGGCTCCTTTTGCAGATCCCGAGACTATCTCCCAGGGGCCTAAGGCTGTAGCTACTACCTCTGCTAAAAATCCTCTGCCCTCTGAAAGGGAATCCAGGTCCTTAGAGAGATGGGGTAAAAAAGTTTACACTTCTGCTACTCTGTCAGCTAGGGCCTTGAACTGTCAATTTCATATGATCCAATATCAAGAATTTATGCTAGACCAGTTGACTAAAAAACTGTCCTCTGATGAACCATTTGATAAGAAGTATGTTCAGGAAATGGTACATAACATTCAGCAAGTTAGTAACCATTCTTTAAAATGTGGCTATGATGCACTGGAGGCTTCCTTTAGATCAGCCATGACTGGCACAGTTATCAGAAGGCATGCATGGTTGAAAGAGCAGGCCTTACCGGACCATGTCAAATCAAAACTATTAGATGCTCCCATTGACAAGGCCAATTTATTTGGTTCTCCTGCACAACAGGTACTGAAGAAGATGGAAGAGAAGGCAAAATCTGTACAAACAGTGAAAGATTTCTTACAGGTCCAGCCTCCAAGGTTTAGCAGGAATTGGCCCTCCAAAAACTGGTCCTTTCCAGACTCCTCTAAAGCACAGAGAGGCAGGAATAGGCATTCAAGAGGCAGAAACCAATCCAGGGGTGCCTACAGGGGACGCCACTGGCAGGGTAACAACCAGCGAGGCACAGACGCAGCTCCACCACTGCAACAGGACAATCACAGTGACTTGGCTCTGGCACCGCCTACCAGGGAACAACTAGAAGCACCCTTAGGCGGAAAACTAGCTTTATTTTCAAAAAACTGGCATTACATCACAAGGGACAAGTGGATTTTGCAAACTATACACCAAGGTTACAGGTTTCATTTCCATACTCTACCAGGAAAGAGAGGAATGCCAAACCTACCTCCGAATCAAAAGGTAGAAGCTCTAAAACAAGTAAACCAATTATTAAAGATGAGAGCTGTGGAAAAGGTACCATCTATGGAACAAGGAAAGGGATTTTACTCCAGACTCTTCCTGGTACCAAGAAAGGAGAGCAAATGGAGGCCTATTCTCGACCTGTCCGCATTAAACACATTCCTCATTGTTCCAAAATTCAAAATGCTGACTCTACAGCAGCTTCTTCCCATGCTGGGCAAGGAGTCTTGGCTGGTAACTCTGGATCTCAAGGAGGCATACCTGCACGTCCCCATACGACCAATTTGCAGAAGATACCTCAGATTTCTTGCAGGATCAGAGCATTATCAATTCTCAGCGTTGCCCTTTGGCTTATCTACTGCGCCCAGAGTGTTCACGAAATGCCTGGCATCAGTAATTGCGCATTGCAGGCTTCAGGGAATCCAAATTTACCCCTACCTGGACGACTGCCTGATACAAGCGGACAACCAAAACAAGCTCACAGTAGACTTACAAAGAGTCATTTACCTGCTACAAGGACTGGGATATACAGTCAATATAAAAAAGTCAAGGCTGATACCATCCCAAAGAATAACCTTTTTGGGTGCAGATCTGGACACATCAAAACAAATGGCATTCCTAACTGCAGAAAAGCAAGAGCAACTACCTCTCTACTTCTTGGCATTAACAAAGCAGAACCATCTAACAGCAAGAAAAGTACTGCAAGCCCTGGGCTTCATGGCATCCTGCATAATACTGGTCCATCATGCCAGACTACATATGAGAAAGCTACAGTGGTACTTAAAGAATTTATGGTCTCAACACAAGCACAGCCTAGAAACCAAAATTCCAATAATACCATGCCTGAAGCAAGAGTTCCTATGGTGGGCGCAGGCCTGTCAATCAAACACAGGATTGCCCTTCTACAGCATTCAACCAAGCCAAACCATCACAACGGACGCCTCAGATCTCGGTTGGGGGGCCCACATGCTGGACAAGTGCATACAAGGCTTATGGACTCAAGACCAGCTGCACCTACACATACATCTAAAGGAAATGCTGGCAGTAAAAATGGCAATCCAGACATTCAGACCATTTCTCCGAGAAGGTCAATTGATGATAAGGACAGACAACACCACAGTTATGTGGTACATCAACAAACAGGGAGGCACACATTCATACCCTCTATGCCGGATGGCACTGGACCTATGGAATGTGGCTCTGAGCTACAACATTCAGTTACAAGCAATTTTTGTACCGGGAAAAAACATTCTAGCAGACATACTAAGCAGGACTTCCACGGATGCCCACGAATGGATGCTGCATCCGGACATCTTCAAAGCCATTACAAAGAAATGGGGACTGCCAGAAATAGACTTATTTGCATCCCCACGCAATCACCAGCTAAAGAAATTCTGCACAAGGACGCATTCACCCACTTGCTTGGAAGGTGGACTCCCTATCTTTCAGTTGGAAAAACCTGACAGCATATGCATTCCCACCACTTCCTTTGATGCACAAAGTGCTATTGAAAATCAAAGAGGACTGTCCAAGGATCATTCTGATAGCTCCAGACTGGCCAAGGCAACATTGGTACCCATTACTAAGGAGCATGTCTCGGGAACAAATATGAGCACTACCCCAAGTTCCACTGCTGTTAACACAGAACAACTACAACATCCTGCATCCAAACCTGAAAACTCTGCAGCTGACTGCCTGGAACATTACATCAGATCAATTAACCCAAATTTATCCCAAAGGGTTAAAGACATTATCCTTGAGGCTCGCAGACCCTCAACAAGAAAAAATTATGCAGCAAAATGGAAAAGATATCTCATTTGGAGTACTGCAAAGGGAGAAGATGTGTCACTGGTAAACATAGCCAACATCCTGGAATACTTGGCAGAGCTCTTCCACACAGGCCTGTCCTATTCTTCCATCAAGATACATGCATCAGCTATTTCGGCAGAATACAGAGTGGATCCTCCTGTCTTCTCACATCCTCTGCTCAGGCAGTTTCTGAGAGGAATTAAAAATGTAAAACCTCCTAGGAAACCACCATTGCCAGCATGGGACTTGAACTTTGTACTAGAAAAATTGACACTTCCTCCTTTCGAACCAGCAGCAACAGCAGACTTACAATACTTATCATGGAAAACTGCTTTCCTGCTGGCAATCACTTCAGCAAGAAGGGTATCTGAACTACAGGCATTAATGGCAGTGCAACCCTTCCTGATCTTCCATCAAGATAGTGTCTCCATGAGAACAAATCCTACATTTATGCCTAAGGTGGTATCCAGAGTGTCTTTAAATCAGGCTATCCACCTACCTACATTCTTCCCCAACCCACAGAACAGGGGAGAAAGACTGTTGCATACCTTGGATGTACATAGACAGTTACGCTACTACCTGGACAGGACCAAGGGCAATAGAACAACTGACCAGCTACTGGTAGCATATGCAACAGGAAGGGAAGGAAAAGCAATTTCAAAACAGACAATCTCCAAGTGGATAGGAAATTGCATTAGATTTTGTTACTCCTATCATGGAAAGAAAACTCCAGAGAACATCAGGCCTCACTCTACAAGGGCTACAGCCACTACCACAGCTTTCTTACGAGGAGTGGCTACCAAAGACATTATAGAGGCTGCTACTTGGACCTCCGTGCATACATTTGCCAAGCATTATAATTTACCTTTATACTCTAGATCCCGAGCAGGTTTTGCCACTGCTGTTTTGCAAGGGATCCTAACTACACCATAATCTCTTCTTTCCTCCTCCCTAGTTTGGCTATGGTATTCTACCCATTTGTAAGGACTGCAGATGCATCCTTGAAGGACATAGTACAGTTTTGTACCTACCATAAATGTAGATGTCCGATAGGAATGCATCTGCAGTCAGGATTACCCACCCTTCCCTCTGTGGTACTCCTAGGGTATTTGCCCAACTTATAGCTAGCTGGGGGGGGATCTATTATGGTGTATTTGTTTGTATATATGTACATACATGCTTATTTTTTGTGTTTGCTCTCTATTATTTGGAAACATTGGCATTTATCCAAATTTAGCCTTCCAAGAGGGCACCTGGCATCTGGGGCAAGAAACACTGAGGAAAATGGCGTCGGCTGATGCCTTTATACTCAAATAACTGCAGCTGTGACATCGGGTGAAGTGCGACACCAGCCGAGGCCAGACCCAGACTTTGGAATCCGCCGATCAAGGGCTGCCTGACGACAGGACAACCCATTTGTAAGGACTGCAGATGCATTCCTATCGGACATCTACATTTATGGTAGGTACAAAACTGTACTTTATCTCTCCTTTTATTGTCAGTGGGTTCTACAGTAAGTTGTCCCTTTTATATACTACTACTGAAACTTACATTTTTTGCTGCCAGTCATCCTGTGTCTTGCCCAAAAGTATTCTTTGTGATGCTCCTTTAAAATGTTTTAACTTGGGTTTTTCACTTCTGCTACATATACAGACAACTCTGCTGTTATGTTTTCGGAGTGTTTCTCTTTATGAAGTTGATCTTAATCTAATGCTGTCTTGAAAATTCTGTCACACACTCCCATCTTTTAATTGGCTTCCCATATGAACTTCTGCCTTCCTGCTATTTCTTTTGCTTATAGATGGTTGGTGCCTCATTATTTGTCTGCTTTTTATTTACTGGATTGTCCACCGAGCAGTCGATTTTCAGTAGAGACATGATGAGAAGAGTTGCATAGTTGGAATTCTATGTGTTAAGAACATAAAATGAAGTGAAATAAGTAATGTACACATGTCAGTGTAAAACATTCATCATATGGCAAATGTACAGCCAAGACAAGGCAACATGTAAGAACTTGAAATGTTACAACTGTGCTTTTATGTAAAGATTGTTGCTTATAAGAGGAAGGGAGAGTATTTTAAAGAAGAAAGAGAGACTGAGAGATGCTGTTGCTGTGAACCTTGTGTTGTACAGACACTCTGCGTGCACACACTCCATTTAATATGCCCCCAATAAAGATTGAGACTCATAGACAGGGGATTGTGGTCCTTAATGGTAGCATAGAAAGCAATCCACGTTCTCTAAGTTGTGCACAGGCATTCCTAGTACACCTCAGAGTAGTAGGTGCTCCTTTGGCCAATTTGTTCCATGCTACACGGCTGTGATGTGTGACTGTGGCATAGCATGCCAGAGAGGCCCTGTTTTATTATACCTTACTAAATGGGTTTTCACTCCTGTGCAGTGCTATTCCACATTTCTGAGTACAATACCAGCTAACCAAAAGAAACACTATTCTTTGGGGGAATGCTAAAAAAACAGACAGTGTGAGCTAAAATGAGCAGTAGAGAAACCCATAAAATAAAACAATACATGCGTACTGTAGGTAGTAGGTTCTTGTAGTCTAGCACTGAGTTTCCATCAGATCACAGGGAAGGTTTAAAGCCTACCCTACATAATCAAAAAGTACTATGGGCTTCAGAAAAAAGCTAGTTCATCATGTTAACCATACATGCACACACTCTTGAAATACCCATAATTTTCTTAGTACATTATTCTTTTTCAGTTGATTTGTGACTGAATATACATATGTACAGACTGTAATCCATTTGCACTTAGCCTGGTTTGGCCCCACATAAAAAACTCAAAACAGTTAATTCTGTAGGTGCACAATAATTTTTAGATTTGCTTGAACTTCCCTTAAAATAGATTTTGGCCTGGACATCCCAGGGAAGGCTAATATCACCATTTCAGAAAAGCTGCTGTGTGTAAAATGCACTACTAATTGCATCTGATTTCACTATTCTGAGATTGTCTGAGGAATAACAACTTTCTATTTAGTAGATTTCTTATGTTCTTCTAATGGTGTTCTTGTTAAACGTGTTAATGTTAAGTTGTCAATCTCGCCTTCATTCTTGCTTGATGGGTTCGGAGCCGATCCTCGGCTCCGACTCGGCACTTGCTAAGCTCGAGAGTCACTTTTACCAGCTCGAGGCAGCCCCATATCCCATGATGCAAGGCGGTAAGTACCCAGATCTCGTTTGCCGCTTCGCTTATGAGGTCCTCCTTTTACCAGCTCCTGGTAAGTGATTTGCTACTTTGCTATTTTAGCCCCTTTTAACTAAAAAACCCTTTATTGTTAGTTTTATTTTAGTTTTAAACATTTTCTGACAGAAAATTATCTGTCTCTTCTTATTTTTTAGTCGGACTTTTCCCATCCCATCCCCCTGTTAGGTGTGTGTGTGTGTTTCTAGTTATACCTTTTGGTATATTTAATTTAATTTCTTTGACTGGTGTGTGTGTCTGTGTTAGCACCATGTCTAAAGAAAGGGTCTCAGGTTTAAGAAGTGTGACTCGTGCTGTCAGAAAATGTCTCTGACAGACGGTCACACTTCTGCCTGTATTGCCTGGGGCCTCTTCACCTGCAGGACTCCTGTGCTATTTGTCATTCTTTCAGCCAGAGAGTCCTGCAGGAAAGAAGAAATAAGTTGATTTTGAGGGGCCTTCTTGCCGGAGGGCTCTCCGCTAAGTCGGCTCCATCCAAGACCGCTAAGTCTACCAAGGCCCAGGCTTCTGTGTCTAAGCCTGCGGCCTCGCCGACTCGTTCTGAGTCGAGATCGGCCCGCTGGAGCCGATTCTGGCTTATCAGCCTTCGCACCGATGGCTATCGGTGCCGATTCTGGTTCGACCACTTCGTGTCGGCTCCGATCGGTTCCGACCACCATGTGGCTCAGGCATCGGTGTCGGCTCCGATCGGCTCCGACACCGCTATTTTGTGGCTGTATCGGCCCGCTGGAGCCGATGCATCGAGGCTACCTGTCGGCTCCGATAAGTTGTCGGCTCCGACAGGTTCAATAGTTTCATCGGTTCCGATGGCTCCTTCGAGGAAGAGGTCTAGGTCTCCTTCCTTGGAGCCGATACTTTCGCCCGCTTCACCTCTCTCTCGAACGGAGCCATCGGAGCCGATCTTCAAGGTCATCCAGGCTTTCTGACCATGATTTAGAGAGAGTGGTCAGTAGATTACTTAAGTCACAGGCACTGGCCCAAATGTTACATAGTCCGTCTCAACAGACGGCTATTGGTCCACACCCCATTGCAGTTCCTCCTTCAACTCTACCCCAGAGCTTGGAGTTGGAGTCTTCGAATGGTTACTGCTACGGCTGAGGGACAGATACCCCTTCTGTTCCTTCAGCCTCTACTCTTATCTCCTCTCGAGACCTTCCTTAGAGGGATTCGTGGCCGGGCTTCCATGGTCTCCTCCGAGGGGTGAGTGGCATCGACCCTTGTCCAACCCGCTTCCCCTTGGAGCCTCGGCCTTGGTGAGCTCGGCTCCGACATCTGCCTCGAGACTTCCCTTCGGTGGTCCCTGGAGTTCCTAGCTCTTCGGAACGGGTTCTCTCTGACCTTCCTGGGAGGGGAGCATTCGAGGTGATGAAGAGTGTGCTGGCCACTGGTATCAGCCAGCAGTCTGTTCCCTTAGCTCCTCCCTCTGTAGTGCCTGTTGACATCTCTGCCACTTCTCTTGCTACAGGACCCAGAGATCCTCCGCCTCAGGTTTCCCCATTGGGAATATCCCCCTCTTCCGAGGATTCTCCTGATGTTTCGGGAGATCCTCCTAGAAAGAGGACTTGTAAGAGGAAACATATAGACTCCCCCGAGTCTATCACTTCAGATACTGACTTAGATGAGTCAGAGGGATCCCCCTCTGAGGATGTCTCCTTCTCAGACATCCTAGAACTCCTTAGACAGAGGGGAAACTGGCCCACCAATAATCCCTCTGAGGATGAGTCAGTATACCTAGAGGCGTTTGGATCTCGGCCCTCCACCTCCTGGGTGTCTCCGCCTTCGACCCCTTATGCAAGTTATTGCCCGAAGGCGGGCTGCTCCTGACTCTGTAGAGCCAGTCCCTAGGAGGCCTTCAAAATTTATTACTGCCCGTGTGATAAGCAATTCCTCACTAAGGGTGTCCCGCTGATGCCATGGTGGTGGCTGCTGCCACCAAGAAGGAACTTGCAGATCCTTCTGTACCCGTCCATCCTCCTAATAAGGACTCTAGGACCATGGATAGGTACGGTAAGCGGATGTTTTCCTCAGCGACCTTTGCTATGCTCGCTGAATTACCTATGTCACTTCACCAGACTCCAAAGGGATATCCTTAAGGAGCTAGGTGATGTTGTACAGGATCCTACAGCTGCAGGAGCTCAGGAAAAAATTGCTTCGCAGCTAGGAACCCTTAATTCCATTGCAAACTCCTCCATGCGGCTAATATCATATGCTGCTGATGGAGCTAGTAGCCGCAGGTACAGGTGTGGCCCTTAGACGCCAAGCCTGGATGCGGCTATGTGACTTTGCAGATCCCTTTAAGGCGTCCTTCACAAATTCTCCCTTTGATGGGTCAGCTTTGTTTGGCCCTCAAGTGAAGGAAACTTTGACCAGGTGTGAGCAGGACGGCAAGACTCTTTCTGCCAGGAGTCCGTTTTCCACCCCTTCTAGACCTTACCCCAAAGGACAGAAAGGTGGCAAAATGTGGTTCCGCAAATCCCAAGGAGTCACGCCGATTCACGTGGTCAGTTTACCCCTAGAGGCAGAGGGGTAACAACAACAGACGCCACTCTAGAGGCAGAGGGGTCCAAAAACCAGGGAAACAGAGAGCCTCTCTGACCAGCCCTTTCAGCATCCCTGAGATGTTGCCCGGCTGTCTATCCTTGGAGGCAGTCGAGGGGAGGCTATCCCTGTACCCAGAAGCCTGGCTTCCCTCACTCAAGACAGATGGGTACAGTCGATCATATCCGAGGGTTACAAAATTCCTTTCGAGGAAAGTCCTTTTTATCACTCAAATTCCCTTCCAGATGTACCACCCGGTCTAAGGGAAATTGCAGAGTTAGAAGTCTTAAAACTTCTGCAAAAGAGCCATTCAGCCAGTTACGACAGATCATTCAGAGCCCGGAATCTACTCAAGGTTCTTTTGGTCCCCAAAAGACGGGAGACTGGAGACCAATATTGGATCTCAGCAGACTCAACAAGTCTGTGAGGAAGACAAGATTCGAATGGTCACTCTTCAGTCAATTCTGCCCTTCTTACAGAAGGACAACTGGATGTGCTCAATAGATCTTCAGGATGCGTACTATCACATCAAAATTCACAGACGCTCCAGGAGATTTCTCCGCTTCGGCTGGGGTCCAGTCATTTCCAGTTCAGAGCCCTGCCCTTTGGTCTCACTACAGCCCCCAGAGTGTTCACCAAATGTATGGCAGTGGTCACGGCTCACCTGAGACGTCAAGGATTCCAGGTGTTTCCGTATCTCGACGACTGGCTCCTTTCAGCCACCACCAGGCATCAGCTCATTCAAGCCAGGGATTACACAATAAAGCTTTGTACTCTTTTGGGCATCTCGATAAACTTGAAAAGTCATCCTTATCGCCCTGCCAGTCTATTACTTTCATAGGCGCAAACTTAAACACTGTTCGGATGTCAGCTACCCTTACAGATCAAAGAGTTTCAGACATTCAAAGTCATGTCAGGATCATTCTAGCCAACAAGAAAGTACAGGCCAGAATGGTTCTAAAAGTATTAGGCCTCATGGCTGTGGCCATTACTCTTCTTCCCCTGGCTCGCTTCTACATGCGCCTTCTTCAGTGGATGCTGTTCACACAGTGGTCGTACCAACAACTTCCAATGCGTCACCAGATTCTGGTGACACAGACTTGCAAAGATCATCTTGCTTGGTGGATCACATCTCCCCAGGTTCACCAAGGCAGACACTTTGTACCCCCATCCCCGGTAGCCACTGTCACCACGGATGCCTCCCTGATCGGGTGGGGGGGTCATTATCAGGGCAGGATGGTTCATGGGACGTGGCAGCCGTCAATACCACCTGCACATAAATGTCCTGGAGATGAGAGCAGTGCTTTTAACGTTGCAAGCCCTCAACGACTTTCTTCCCGTAGGGACAATTGCAGTCCACACAGACAACATGTCTGTAGTTTGGTATATCAACAAACAGGGCGGAACCAAGTCCTACCCCTTGTGTCGAGAAGCGCTCAGACTATGGCAATGGGCAATCTCCTCTCATCGGTTTCTGGTAGCAACGCATATCCCTGGGAAAACCAACATTGTAGCGGACAGATTGAGCAGAGCTATTCTCATGCCTCACGAGTGGTCTCTCAAGCAATCTATAGCGGAAGAGATTTTTCTGGAATGGGGTCGCCCATGTTGCGATCTTTTTGCTACTCCCCAAAACAGCAAATGCCCAGACTTCTTCTCTCTCTTCCCTCTTCCAGGCCATCCCCCCAGAGACGCTCTGACCCAGGATTGGCCCCAGGGACTTCTTTATGCCTTCCTCCATTTCCTCTGATCCCTCAAGTTATCCAGAAGGCAACCGCTTTGAGAGCCAAATTGATTCTCATTGCTCCTTACTGGCCTCGACAAGTTTGGTTTCGTTCCTCCATCGTCACCTTTTGGTGCAGCCGTGGCATCTGGACCCAGTGCCAGATCTTCTGATTCACCAATCCGGTCAGCTGCACCGGTCTATCCCTTCTCTCAACCTCACAGCATGGTTGCTCCACTTCCTTCCTTAGCCAGGCTTCCTTTGATCTCTAACCCAGTTAGAGACATCATAGTAGCTTTAAAATCCTCTACCAGGAGGATTTATGCAAGCAAATGGAAACGTTTCTCTTATTGGGCTAAGGCCAAGAGTATTGATCCTTTCACTGCCCCTGTTCAGGCAGTCCTGGACTTCTTAGCAGAGATTTTTCATGCAGGCTCCTCTTCTTCCACAGTCAGAGTTCAATTGGCTGCTATCTCGAACTTTCATGTCGGGATCGCAGATCACAATATTATGTCCCATAGGCTCTGCAGGGCCTTCTTGAAAGGAATTTTCCTGCTAAAGCCTCCAATCAGGAATCCTCCTCCTCAGTGGGATCTAAATTTAGTGCTGACATCCTTGATTCTTCCCCCCTTCGAGCCAGCTGATTCTTGTTCCCTGAAATTTCTTTCTTGGAAAACTTTATTCCTAGTGGCTATTACATCGGCCAGGAGGGTGTCTGAACTTCATGCTCTATCGGTTCGACCCCCCTGTTTGGTTTTTCACAAAGACAGAGTTTCATTGAGAACTAATCCGACCTTTTTGCCTAAGGTCGCCTCAAAGACCAATTTGAATCAATCCATTGATCTCCCTGTATTTTTCCCAAACTATTCAGACAGAGCCGAACAAAAACTACATTATCTTGATGTCCACCGTCAACTCAGATATTATTTGGACAGAACAAAAAAATTTAGGAAATCTGATCAACTTTTTGTTTCCTATGCGGATAATAAGAAAGGCCTTCCTGTTTCTAAAGTGACCTTGTCTAGATGGCTTTCTTCGGTCATCTCTGAAATTTATCTGCTCAGGGGAAAACAGCTGTGCTCAAAACCTAAAGCACATTCAACTAGGAGCTTAGCTACTTCTACAGCCTTTCAAGCTAGACTTCCTTTAGACACTATTTGTGCAGCGCCACTTGGGCCACTCCTCATACTTTTGTTTCCCATTACAAATTGGACTTGGCCTCCAGGGACAGAGCCAGTTTTGGCTCTACAGTCCTCAAGAGTCTGTTCCATTGAGCCACCCAGGATAGAGGTGCTAGGGACGCGGTCCCATCAAGCAAGAATGAAGGCGAGATTGACAACTTAACATTAAGAAGTTATGTACCTACCATAACGTTCCATGTTAGTTGTCTTCTCTCGCCTTCTTTCTTGTGACCCTCCCTCCTTCCCCCAGGCCTGGACAGACCTTTCTATAAGAAATTATTATGCTGAAGACCATTCAGACCTGGTCCTCCTTCCATCCTGTAAGTTTTCTTTCTTCCTTTTGGAAGTGTTTTTATGCTTGGTGCTATTGCCCTTTGTCATCAAACGAGATCTGGGTACTTACCGCCTTGCATCATGGGATATGGGGCTGCCTCGAGCTGGTAAAAGTGACTCTCGAGCTTAGCAAGTGCCGAGTTGGAGCCGAGGATCGGCTCCGAACCCATCAAGCAAGAAAGAAGGCGAGAGAAGACAACTAACATGGAATGTTATGGTAGGTACATAACTTCTTATTCAGTACTACTCTACTAAAAGGTAATCATTAGTAAAGTAATGCAATATTAATAAGTGCTTTTTAATTGTTAAGTTTGCTTTAACTTTATTTTTTTTGTCATTGTAACCATTGTAGCTCTCCTGCACATGGTGTCCATGCCTTTTGGAAGCATTTTGCATAGTTGTTCAGGGATTCCTTTTGGCCATGTAGCAACTTAATATTGCGACTGTATAGATGGTTGTTGCAACAGACAATGTTAAAAAAAAATCACAGTAGGCCGGTTATTGATAGTTTATTTTGTAAATTTCTGGTTTGCTTATAATAGCAGTGTGACAGTGATTGTCTACAGTAGCTAGTTGTTTTCATGTAGTAATAGATGTTCTTTGTGTTTCATTGTTGCAGTCATCACCTGTGGTTTGTCCCTGCTGTGGTAGCCCTCGGCTGACCCGAATACCAGTCAGTGTTTTCCTGCGTCGGCTGCTGTCGCTTGCAGACTGACGTCAGGTCGTCAGTGCTATAGAGCAAGGCAGCCGACACCATTGCATCAGTCTTTCTTGCCGTGGAGCCCGTAGCAGAAGCAATTCGCAAGTGTGATTGTCGGTCGCTAGCAGAGTTTGGAATTACAGCTGAAAATGTCTAAAGCTAAGTACCCCATTGGGGATCCTTTTTTCTTGCACTAACGGATATCCGAAAAGTTAACAAGTGTCTCGCCTGTGGATAGCTAATCCCACACCGAGACTTCCATTCATACTGCGTCACTTGTTTAGGCCTAGACCATGATTCCCCCTTTGCCGGTTCTGTGCCCTCTTTAATTTGAGAACAATTCATCTTAGAGCTCTTTTTGTAGCCAGGTATTTTAGTCTTCTGTCGTCACATTCTGAAATGGTGCCCATCAGCCAACAATCCGTAGACATTCTGAAAAAATGTAAAGATAAAAGATAGACACAGACCAAACAAGGCTAAGCCTTCCGACGACTCTACCACTAAGCAGGTCATCAGTTCTCTGGAATTCAGTGAGGTGCTTTCGCAGCCCCTGATGTCCGATCCGATACTTTCACAGGCCTCTACTGAGACCCTTTTGGAGTCCGGTATGCCGCAGAAATCTTCTTCATCTTCCGAGCCTTTGATTATCCCTGCCTTGGTTGGGACCGGAGCTGCGGCGCAGGCACGGCTTTCGAGGACGTTTCTCGCACTATGGAATCTAGACAAAAAAACGATGTCCTCATCAGACTACCGTTTCTCTCAGACTGATTGATACTCTTAGGCCTAGAGGCAAGACTGCTACTAGGAAATCTACCTGTAGCCACCATCTTTCTTCTGCTCCACCACCCCAAGCTCAAATGCTTAAAATGGTGGAGGATCTTCTCTCCCTTATCAGGGGTAGTCAGGCCACAACTTCTAAAAGGAAAAGAGACCCTTCTCCTGAAATTCTGACACTACAGGAATCTGAGGAGTCTGATTAATCAGATTTTGAAGAGGAACAACAACCTCTGACTGCTTATTAGGATTCAGAAGCAGAGGAATCCATTCCTTCTGCCTCCCCACCAGAAGATCTTTCTTTTGGGGAAACCCTTCATACCCTCAGGGAACATTTCCACTGGGAATCCCAGGACTTCCCTCAGACTAAGAAAAGACTAAGAGAGTTTCTACACCTGCCCCAGCACAGACCCTTGCCAGCCCCCCCCATCTTAGAGGTGGTGGATGACGTCTTTCATGAATCCAGCTTAGCTCCTGACGCCCTCCCACCTGCTCCCAGTAAACCTGGCAGGTATTACAGAGTACCGGATTCTCACAAACACCTGTACAGAAGTCCTGTTGCAGACCCAGTGGTCATTACGCAGGGACCAAAAGGAGCTACGGCTAGTTTTGCAAAGAATCCTATTCCTTCTGACAAGAATTCCAGAGCTCTGAACAGATGGGGTAAAAAAAAAGCATACACCATGGCAACCTTAGCTATCAGAGCACTCAACTGTCACTTCTACAAGTTAAAATATCAACACCATGCTTTGGAACTATTAAAGCAAAAGATTTCTACCTTTCCTGACTGTGCCAATTCGAAAGACTTAGCAGATTTACTGCAGTCTATTTGTCAAGTGGCCAAACACTCATTACACTGTGGATATGACGCCCTTGAAGCCTTAAGCAGGGCAGCAGTGTCAGGATCTGTCATTAGGAGACATGCATGGTTGAAGGGAACAACCTCTCCATGATCATGTCAAATCTAAATTAATTGATGCTCTCTTGAATAAGGGCCACTTGTTTGGAGTAAAAGCAGAAGAGGTGCTTAAAAAGATGGAAGACAAAGCAAAATCTATGCAAGCAGTAAAAGATTTCTTTCAGGTTCAGCCTCCTAGGTTCAACAGTAATTTTGCTTCAAAACACTGGTCCTTTCCTGCACCTAGCAGGGGCGCAAGGTAAGCCCCGCAGGGACAGACCACCCAGGCTCCTATCCCAGGGACAGCAGAGTACCAAACAGTGGATCACTTCTGCTCCAAAGGCAAGGGAGTTCTAAGCCATCCCTCTATGGCAAAAACTCTCAATGACTCCCCTCTTCCCCCCTCTGCATTCTTTTCACTCATGAAAAATTAGGAGAAAGGCTCTCCCTCTGCAAAGAAAATTGACTTTCGGTAACAAAGGACCAATGGCTCTTAAAGATCATTTTTCAGGGATACAAATTCTCCTTCAATGAACCCCCAATTCCAAGAGGGTACCCAGACTTGCCTCCAAATCAGTGGGTAGAGGAATTGAAACAAGTCCAAACTCTCATACCCAAGGGGTAGTAAAACCTGTCCCCTCAGATCAAAAAGGCAAAGGCTTTTATTCCAGATATTTCCTTGTTCCCAGAAAAGAGGGCACCTGGAGTCTAGTATGCTGCAGAAATCTTCTTCATCTTCTGAGCTTTGGTTGTCTCTGCCTCGGTTGGGACCGGAGCCTCAACACAGGCACCGGCTTCCGGGGAGGTTTCTCGCACTACGGAATCTAGACAAAAAAACAATGTCTTGTCATCCAACAACCGTTTCTCTCAGACTGATTGATGCTCTTAGGCCTAGAGGCAAGGCTGCTACTAGGAAATCACCAGTAGCCACCATCTTTCTTCTGCTCCACCACCCCAAACTCAAATGCTTAAAATGGTGGAGGTTCTTATCTCCCTTATCAGGGTAGTCAGGCCACAATTTCTGAAAGGAAAAGAGACCCTTCTCCTGAAATGCTGACACTACAGGATTCTGAGGAGTCTGATTAATCAGATTTTGAAGAGGAACAACAACCTCTGACTGCTTATGAGGATTCAGATGCAGAGGAATCCATTCCTTCTGCCTCCCCACCAGAAGATCTTTCCTTTGGGGAAACCCTTCACACCCTCAGGGAACATTTCCACTGGGAATCCCAGGACTTCCCTCAGACTAAGAAAAGACTGAAGGTTTCTAGACCTGCCCCAGCACAGACCCTTGGCCATCCCCCCTATCTTAGAGGTGGTGGATGATGTCTTCCATGAATCCAGCTGAGTTCCTGATGCCCTCCCCCCTACTCCCATTAAACCTGACAAGTATTACAGAGTACTGGATTCTCACAAACACCTGTACAGAAATCCTGCTGCAGACCCAGAGGTCATTACACAGGGACCAAAAGGAGCTACGGCTAGTTCTGCAAAGAATCCTATTCCTTCTGACAAGGATTCTAGAGCTCTGGACAGATAGGGTAAAAAAAGTATACACCATGGCAACCTTAGCTATCAGAGCACTCAACTGTCACTTCTACATATTAAAATATCAACAACACGCTTTGGAACAGCCTTCCTTCTAGCCATCACTTCACCAAGAAGAGTGTCTGAATTACAGGCCCTTAAGGCAGTGGAACCTTTCATGATCTTCCATGCAGACAGGGTTTCCCTCAGGACCAATCCTTCCTTTATGCCCAAGGTGGTGTCTAGTGAGGCCCTAAATCAGTCCAGTCATTTGCCTACTTTTTTCCCTAATCCACAAAACAAAGGAGAAAGAATACTGCACTCTCTGGACGTGCACAGACAACTTAAATTTTATTTGGACAGGACTAAGCCTCTCAGAAAATCTGAACAGCTGCTTAGTTGGCTTTGCTGCAGGGGCAGAGGGGAAGACCATTTCAAAGCAAACAATTTCTAAATGGATAGCCCATTGCATTCATTTCTGCTATAAGCACCATGGAAAACCTACCCCACAGGGGCTAAGATCACATTCCACCAGGGCTGCATCTGCCTCTACAGCCTTTCTCAGAGGAGTCCCTACCAGGGACATCCTAGAAGCTGCTACCTGGAGCTCTGTACATACCTTCACCAAGCATTACCGCGTGCCTATTTTTTCTAAATCCAGAGTTGGTTTTGCCACTGCAGTTTTGCAGGGCTTAATAGCTGGCCCTAATGCTCTCTTAACTTCCTCCTCCCTTCCTTAGCTTTGGGAATCAACCCAAATGTGATGACTGCAACAGTGAAACATGAAGAACACAGTAAGTTGTGTACACTTACCCTAAATGTAGATGTTCGAGTGTATTCACTGTTGCAGTCCTGGTTACCCTCCCTTCAGCCCCCTGACTTCTCTTGGCTCTACCCTTCCTTCTTGTTTGGTGTATTTAAGCTTTCTGGTGTATTTGCTTTTTGATGGAGGTGTACAATAACATATAATTGCTTCCCATTGTGGGGACACCTGACATCTGGGGCAAGAAAAACTGATGTAATGATGTTGGCTGTCTTGCTTTATAGCACTGACTATTTGACGTCAGTCTGCAAGCGACAGCAGCCAATGCAGAAAAACATTGGCTCTGGTATTTGGGCCGGCCGAGGGCTACCACAGCAGGGATAACCCACAGGTGATGACTGCAACAGTGAATATACTCAAACATATACATTTATGGTAAGTGTACACAACTGTACTTTCTTTGTAAATGCTAGCAATAGTTCTTTGTAAATGTATATTTTTTGGGCTCACATTGCAGTATTTCCATATTACTGTCAAAACAGGTTTCAGCGTTAAGAATTTTCTGTGACTCTTAAAGCAGAGTTTGCAGTAATCACGCGCACACACTCAGACATACCAGCCAAAAATGATTGCTGACACTATTTTTTATAGTAAAAATGATCTCAAATCTATTTTATTTAATCATAGATTAAATATTTTGACTACATAGCAGAAAGGCTTCTATGATTTTTTTTTTTTTTTTTTTTTGGTGACATTGATTCCTTGGTGTTGGACTGAGTGGAATTCTATTTGCAGGCCATTTTTATATCGCTGGTTCTTGGATGGTGTGCCTTCTTTATAGAGGTTTGAATGGACTCTGGGGATATATGGGTTTTCACTGTGTTGCTTCATTTTCCTCTCACCAAAGATGTGCATAGGTGAATTTGTGGTCCTATATAGTGCTGTGTATGTGTGAATGCCATGTGTGTCTGTATATATGCATCCTGTAGTGGACGAACGTCATGCCCGTGATTATAGATTGTTTTTTTTTTTCATGACCAGGATTGTTTTGTGCCAAGACAGGTTCCAGCAGCCGTGAGTTGAATAAAGCAGGTAATTGAATGACTTGAGTGAGAAAATGCTTTAGTTGTGTGTCCCTCTGTGATGGCACTCTTGCTGGTACATGTGTACTCTTTTTTTTTTTTTTTTGTTCCTGTGCTGCTGAGTGCATACCCCTTCAGTACATTCCACTGTTTAAGAAAGGAGTAGAATTTGCTAGTGTTCTACTATGTTTCTGGCTTTTATTTGTTTGGGTCACATCAGGTATAGTGGTGTTACTTAAAGATATAAGATTAAGTTTAAAGGAATGAAAAAGTGAGTCACATTAAGCACCTGTAGGGCTCAACAGCATTCAGGTTGAAGAGTTGAAAAGTTTTCTACCTGGGTGTGGCTCCCAATAAAAGGGATAGAGCATGAGATGTGTAAATTACATTGTGATATCCGATTTCTAGTTTTTTTAAGTAGCATAAAAATACTTGCTTTGGAACATCAGTTTCCTTCCCTTAACCACTATTTAATAAGCATTTTCAGTTTCTTAAGGTTGTTACCGAGTTAAATGGTAAAACTATTGAAGGCTGTTATTGAGGACATTTTCCCTGTTCTTCCAAAAATGCATGCCTGGCTTGTTGGTTGAAGTGCAGTAATGAATGATGAACATAAAACCAGAAGAAATATATTACCTTGAAAAAAAAATCTTGTTTATTTTTTTAGGCCATGTATATTTGAACAGCCTTATTTTGCAAGAAAATATTTCCATTATTTTTCAGTTAATTCGCCTACTGTCTTTCATCATGGAATACAAATACATTTAAGTGGAGGAATGGGTTTATGACTTGAGGACGTCAGCACTGCTGTAGTAAAACTGGAAATGGATTATAGAAAGTTCACTTTTCTTTGCAAGTAGAAATACCACAAGTTAGCAGCCAGTAGCATCCATTTTACATTCAGGCTTGTATTGCTGGCCCTTCCCTACCATCCTTTTAACAAAAGTATACATCATACCAAATGTTGCTCCTGTTCACTTAAAAAAGTGAATGCATCAATTACTATAAAGTGTGTTTTTATATAATAATTTTCTGTATGATTAGGCTGTATTCATATTCTCTTTGTAAACATTTTACAGCTGCAAGCATCTTCTGACCTTTGGAAATTTAGTGTTTCTGAGAAATGCTTAAGAAAATTGTTGATGACAAATGCAGAACTATGCTATGGCTAATGCAAGTAAGAATTTTTTATTCTTGTAGCATAGTAGTTTACCAGTTGTCAGTTTGTCATGAAAATATATAGGGGTAATGAGACCCTTAACTTATTGTTTTCTGTAAAATTATTCAGTAATATTGGTAATTTAATGTAATACTATTTTACTATTTAGTTGGAATGTAAATAGTAAATTATACTTTCTGTTAAAAAGTATATTTCACTGTATGGTTTGTAATTGGGAATTTTTACCGCATTAACCTCACCTTAAGAACTAGTCCAGTGTTAAGGAGTAATGTCTCCCCCGCTTGCACATGGTAAATTGGGAAAATACTGTTTGCACATGATGTTATTTAGGGATATGCTTGCTTCAAAAACTTCTGGTTCAAATGTATACACCATATTTTCAAAGTCCAACTGTGCATTCAAAACATTCACTGAACATTGTAGAGATCTGTGTGCAGTGTATGTCAGGCTGCACCCTTGCAGTGCAAGATTTTTAAAAACCTGTTTCTTTTCCCCAGCACTTCATTAGCCCTTTAATTTTCAGCCTATCACTTGTCACTAGTTACTGTCATGGAGCACATTCATTTCCCATTATTGCTGAGAGTCGTAAAACATTAGAGAGCAGCACACTGCCATTCTCAGCGGCCAGAGTATTTTACACTTGGTATTCATGTTCTTGTGCCCTTCAGGGACAAGTATGAAGTAATCCCATTGGTTCATGCTGTGACAATGTGAGGAATTGCCAGCTGTGCCAGGAGAAGTAGGACAGTGGGATGTGTAACATATGCCAGCACAGCTAGCCGGAATTTTGTAAAGAATTATATGTCATTAGTTATCAAACTGATTGATTTGTACAGATGATTGTGTTTGAAAAATTTATTTGTAAAGCTGCTTGTGTTTAAAAATGTAGCAACAATGTGCCCTCCTGGACAGAAAAACAAATATACATGAGCCATTGTAACTGTTTAAATATATATGTTTTAACAGAGGATGCTGGAAGAGAAGAGGTGAATCTCAAACTTTGAAAATAGTTTGAAATTAAATTACCTGACTTAGGCCATAAAGATTGTATCTTACAGTTTTCAGTGCAACCAGAGACAAAAAGTCTGTACTAGGAAGCTTCCTGCATTGTCTTGGGGTGAACTAATTGCTACTCTGGAGGGGTGGAGGTTTGAAAGTGTTTTATGACTTCTAGGAGCTGCAGCAGATCTTAGCAAAACTCTCTATGTATATTATTGGCACACACGTGCTAAATCCTGACAGTTTCTAGCAGTGAGCGATTGCATGGAAACCAGAAGTCAGATGACCAGATGTATGTGATGTCATTCTGTAATCCATCACTAAAATATTGTTTAATACTAGGTGAGACTGAAGTCTCATTGCACTCTGTTTTTGTAACCTGACAAAGGAATGCTCTCTCAACTACTTCATTTTGCCTTGCTCTAGTAAGTAACCAGGGATCAATAATTATTTAGATCAGTCAGGAAAATATAGTGAGATTAGTTAAGTATTGCTTTTTGTAACTGTGTGAACCTGTCCACCAGTGTTATTTTTAATGTTTGCTGTGATGAAACTCTGGTGTTTATTGTAAATGGATATTTAGCATTTCATGTTCTTTTATTATTTGTTATTAAATATATTTAAACTTTTCATTGTGGCTGGTCCTTTAGAGAATATTTTAACCTTTGAGAGTACTCATATCTTTTTGGTGACTCTGTGGCCATTCCTGAAAGCCTTACTGCATTGGTTAAACTACCATTCGTATTAATATTAATTTCAATCATTATAATTAGGTACCCTTGTAAGAGTGTTACAGCAGCTGGCTTGGGAGTGTCTGGTGATAGTAACTACCTTATAGTCTGGGCAGAAGGATGTATAGCTAGTAAACCTGTGCCAGCCTTTCTCAGGTGTGTGTGTGTGTGTGTGAGTGCTTGCATGCATCTGTGAGTGTGTCAGCTACTTGGAGCAGGGTCATGAAGCACTGGTTTCATAGAGAGAGTGGTGGAGGACCTGGCTTGGATACTTGGCTGAGGACTTAACTCTACAGCTGTGCCAGTGGGGGAGCCTTACCTGTGGACTTGGGGAGAGACAGAGAGAGAAAACCAGACCCTGGCTGAGTGTGTTCCCTGTGTACTGTTAAGGGAAACTGTGCTTGATAGATCTGCATCTGGAAATACTGGGTGTATCTATTTTTGTTCCAAGTGAATGTCCCTTGTCAGTGGTGAGGATTCAGGCTCCTTGATTACTGGCCCAGAGTGGGGACATCACACATGCCTCCAGTGAAGCCTGGCTGCTGTGCAGTAATTTGCTTCCTCATTGATTTCTAATGACATGCAGCATTTCCATCAGAGGCAGTGCTAAAGTGGGACCTGTAAAACATTTTCTGAGCAAGGAAGATTAGCCAGCCATTGATGCAATTCTTCTGCTACCCCCAGTTAGATCTTGAGATACTAGGGTCACTACATAAACATGTTTCACCAGCATTGCAGACATATGCTTTCTAGTTTCTTAACTAGTAGTATAGCCAATAAGCTAACTTTAAAAAAAAAAAAAACAAGCTTTATTTGTGAATGTGTGCTTGCTTTTTGTTCCCTCCAGAGGCCAAACCTAGCCTTGATTTCACCTATAAATATTTATTGCCTTTATTTCATACCATTGCCTCCCAGTAATAAAGAAGGAAAGAAAGAATCTACTTGGAAGGGTATAGGGAGTGGTGAGTATCTGTCTGTAAGAAGAACCAGAATCCTAAATTACATATTTAAACGTTTCATTAGCAAGAACTTAAACCAGCCTGGGAAGGAGAGAGACACTGAAAAACTATACAGGTGTCTTGGTCTCCCATTCTCTTCAAACAAGACCAGTAGAGGGAGGTAAATGACAGATGAGGCATAGACAATATACACTTGGATAAGGCTGCAAAAATTGTAAAAAAGTTACCTGATTTAATACCTTTAATGAATGAACAATGTCTAGGTAATGACAGTAACAGAAATATAGTAGGCAAAAGATCACAACTAGGATTGAAACATACAGGGCTACAAAATTTGTAGATGGTACAGGAAGAATAAAATAAAGAGGAGTAGTTGTAACCCTGTATGTAAATGAAAGTTACTGTAATATGTAAAGGAAGGGATCAGAGCAAGACAGCAGATGAATAATCAAGAAGGAGAGGAGACACTGTGGTCATGCTGGGAATGGTAGCACATTTCACAAAAGGACTGTGTACCGGACAGCTGCTTAAGATGAGGTCAAATATAAAATAATAGAATGGCTGACCTCAACATTGACTGGTGCACCCCCCCCCCCTTTGTGCAAGACTCAAATATCAATTGCTTTGGATTAACTCAACTAATTAATGTCCTAACCTGATATGACAAATTCATCACTCAAAGCTAGCATCCTTGAGTGGATGCTATCAACAAACACAGAAATATAACACAAAATGGAATTTTTTTCTGACACCCTAAGTGACCATCACCAAACCCACCTCTTCAGACACCACTGTAACCCCGATAAATATAAATAAAATAAGTAACACCCCCAGAACTATCCAATTTAATTCTGAAAGTAATCTTGCTAAATTTTAACCAAGATACTTCTGTAGACAACTAAAAAGCAGTAGAGTATTTCAGTGTTACATTCCCTAACATCATAAATCATAAAGCCCCCCCACCATACACACACACACACACACACACACACACACACACACACACACACACACACACACACACACACACACACTTCAGAAAAAGAGTAAAAGGTACCAATTAACGCATGGCTTTCTGGGTCTACTAAACAGTTACTGTAAGAGATGGATAAGGCCTGGGTCACATGCCACAAAGCAGAACCCCCTCTGGCCTCCAAAAGTATAGCCAACTAAGAATCCAAACCAAGTCAAAGATCCATCTTGATAAACAGACCTACTTTGCAAGCTTACAAAGACTCACATCAATAAACCAATGAATTTACGGTGAACTATAACTAGCTAATGAAAGCAGCCAAAAAAAGGAATCGGGTCTTTTGTCCACAAAATCCAACTGCTTCATTGTTACCACATTTAATTAACAGCAACAGAGTAACTATATATTTGCTTTCCCATTAATATAACTAAAACCATCTCTGCATTTTCTTTACATCCTTTCCTCACCAGTACCATTAGAAAACTTCTTCATGAAGTTAGACTTAACAGTTAATAACCTCCATGCTGGATATATCAAAACAGGTGCAGAGGCTTTAGGTCTATCCACTGTTCGTTCTAATCAACAGATCTATAGTAGAATCTTAGATGCCCACACTGTGGAAAAAAATCATACCACTGCACAAAGGGGGTAACTTCACTGAACTCTCAAACTGTTAACCCATTGCAATTCTCCATACTACTATCTGAAAGTCTTGAAGTGCATAAACAACTTACTCTTAAAACACCTCATCAGCAGCAAAATCCTGTCCCTACACTATATGGATTTGCTGTGTTGTAGTACAGAGAAATCCCTGTTATCCTTTCTTGATACTGTAAAACCCAAGTAATGGCCAGTTAGGTTCTGTCCTGATCCTCTCACATAATACATAGACTCCCACCCCCCCAAGGCAAACCCCCCAGGCAAATATGATGGCCCTTTTTTCTGGTTTAGCAGCTAGTTTGTCTGACAGAGTGCAGTAAGTACAGTAGGTAAAATGACAAGACGCCATTTCTGCTTGACTTCCAGTACAAAGATTCCCAGGCTGTATTCTAGGACCCCTCCTTTTCAACATTTACAATAGCTAACTATATATGTACGGGCCCTATTTAAGTGATCGAAATATAGAACTTTGAATTTCATATGGCCGAAACCATATGATCGAAGCTTTAAAACTTCAAATACTTAAACGGAAATCTCCATACAGTGCAGAACAGGAATTTTCCCTTTTTCTTGCTGTAGTGCGATCTCGGAGTTGGTATATTTTAATAGTGGGGGGTGTGGGATGTGCAGGGGGGCTTGTATACATGTGCTTTAATTTGTTTTTGTTTTTTTCTTTAATGTTCGAAATTATAAAACTTCGATCATATGGTCTCGACCATATGAGTTTGAAGTTTTGTAATGTAGATCATTCAACGTAGACCCATATATATATATATATATATATATATATATATATATATATATATATATATATATATATACACACACACATACAGACACATCCTAACAACCTCCTGGTGCACGTAGGCTCACAATGTGCTCGGACTGTACCAATATGCAAGACACCAAAGCAAAAGTCTAGCACCACTAAAGTTCACAAATACAGCAAAAAATGTAGTAAAAATATAAATCCAGATAATCCTTTCAGCAGTATTTATTCAGGCAAATGCCCTAGGCCGACAAACAGTCACAG
Organism: Protopterus annectens; assembly: GCF_019279795.1. Classification (NCBI taxonomy): domain Eukaryota; kingdom Metazoa; phylum Chordata; order Ceratodontiformes; family Protopteridae; genus Protopterus; species Protopterus annectens. The sequence goes on along the minus strand of NC_056747.1, from coordinate 527,957,267 downwards.
CAAACAAGAAACTCCAAACCGGTTTCGCCCCCCCCTGCATCTTCAGTGGAATAACTACATTTTTTGTTGTATTTGTGAACTTCAGTGGTGCTGGACTTTTGCTTTGGTGTCTTTATATACATATATATATATATATATATATATATATATATATATATATATATATATATATATATACATACATACACACGCACACACACACACATATATATATATATATATATATATATATATATATATATATATATATATATATATATATATGTATATATATGTATATATATACACACACACACACACACGTATACTGTTACTACCTGGCTTGCAATATGCCTCTCCATTAATTTGCAGATGTAGTTTTGTTCTATTTTCACCAGTTGCTCTGTCAAAATGTCTCAATTTGGCAGCAGTTGTGACAACACAACCCTTCACTTCATATCTCTGAAGAAACTTTGGTGATTACAACTTTCAAATCTTTACTCTTATATGCCCAAGTTAAACCAGTTCCTAAAATCTTCTAGCAGCTTGAGTCAAGTCCCATCTATTGTGACCTTTCTGCAGTGGTACACCACACAGGAATTTTGGATTTCAACATCAGTTTTAGCTTAAACTCGAAGTCCAAAACAGCCATGACAGAGCTCTCTTCTTCGTGAACTTATCCAAGCTTGTGAATAATATCCCACCCACAGTAAAATAAGCTACAACATGCCACAACTTTAAGGCTAAATTAAAAATGCACCCAAGTAGCTTATGGGTATGCAAATGCTCTTGTCCAACTGGATGGTCACTATTCTGGGCGCCTCCAGCCTACACTTCTTTCACTGGAACTCTCAGCTGTAAATGTACTTAAGCAATAGGGGAGTTGTAAAGGCATACTGGGAAAATGAGTTATTGTCTTTTGTTACTTTACATTATACTATTAGTCACTGATGTATCTGATATCTAATATCTTGTATTTTGATACATTGTGTCATAATCGGTTGTCTGCGCTGTATTTGAAGTGTTGAAACACGTGTAATTTGCACTGTTAATGTCTACCTACTGTGTGAATTTTTTTTTTTTATATTATTATTATTCGGTAGCGTTGTTGCCTCACAGCAAGTGGTTCTCCCGTTCGATTCTCGGCTTGGGTTGGGAGTGCCTTCTGTGTGGAGTCTGCATGTCCTCCCTGCGGTCGAGTGGGTGTTCGAAAGACATGCCTTGAATGGGCGTGCCTTCATTGAAGGTTTGGCGTTGGGCTGGCAACTCAACACCATAAAAAAAAAAACTGCCGCCAATCATTAGCAGACCGGAGTTCCGCTGTGGCGACCCCTCACCGGGAAAAGCCGAAAGACAAACAACAACAACATTGTTATTATTGTGAGGTATTGTGAAGCATTTCTCAATGGGCCTTTGCTGAAAAAGTGTACTTTGCCCAGTCGTATTTTCTAGTTAACAAATTCATAAATGAATTATTGAGTGAATGTATTCTTAAGACAAAAAAGAAATATAAAATGCAATTGGTAGAGGATGTTAATATGTTAGATGTCTATTGGCGTATTTCACTTTGACTGTGGCCCCATTTAAGAGCAGGTTCTCTCTTTGTGTCTTCAGATTATTCTGGACACGTCTTAAGAGAGTAGGCTTCTTATTTGGCATATCTTTCAAATGTCCCTGATTTTGTTGCTCGTAATCTTTCATAAAGCTAGTGGTCTAGGGAGAAAAGTTGGTAGTTAAAATAAATAATGACAATAATCATGGTTATAGACTTCTTTTAATGCATGTTAATTTACATTCTCTTATTCTCTCACCTTCTCAAGTTAATAGTACTAACAATTTAAAAAGTGATCCTGATTATTTCTGATTTTGTTTGTGCTGATTATGGAGGTAAGAGGATGAGAGCTATAGATCTGAAATAAACAGGTGATATCGGATCTTGATAGTAGCCATATAGCAATACATTTTTCACCAAACTTTCTGTGGTTCATTCATTATAACTATAGAAATGAGACAGTCAAAGTTGAGAGTTTTAGATTTCAGGAGGGCAGACTATGACAGAATGTAGCAGTTCTTCAGGAAAGCTTTAGCAAACAAGCATAAAGCTATTGTAGAAGAATGTTGTAGATAATGAAAACTGCTACCATAGAAGCAAAAGCTTTTGTATGAACAATAAAAGAAAAAAATTGAGTTTCTTACACTGGTTATCTTGAAGGTTTAAGGACTGTTTAATTTTAACAGGAATGTTATAGCCATCCAGTAGTGTGAACATTGGCTGTAGATGATGGGCACTGTTGATGTGACACCCTGACCCTGTGCAGAAAATGGGAAAAAGGGGGGTTGATGCTGGTGCCGTCACTTAACTGACACACATCTTCAGTTTTAAAAATAATAAACCAGACTTTGCAGATATTTTTACATTTTTAAAATATTTAACGTACTTTTTTTCCTTATTACCAATTAAGAGGGATTGTATCTGAGGATATATGCCTAAATTCTTATTAAAAATGTGCTTGTGCTGAGATTTTACACCATATTCACACATTTCACAGAGTAATGATGAGTTGTGGCTTCATCTTGCTGTCGCCATAAAGTGTTTAGAAATCCGGCCCATACTTTAACTGATTTGACAAGGTGGGCTGAGATCCTAAATGTACAGATAAGGCATCTCTAAATTTTAAGAGAAATGTGGTAGGGGAACCATGTGGGAAGGCAGCTTATAACTAAATAATAAGCTTGCTGGAAAGAGTAGCTCTTACCTTATTCATGCTGCAAAAGAGCAAACTTTTGATTTTTGAGTACCTGTTTTGAAATGGGTTTTGCATTGCAGGCAAACCAAATGTAAAACAAATACACAACTAGAAAAGCTTGTAAAAAAACAAGTAGCATTTTCAATCCACCATTACACCTCACCTTGATGTTTTTTGAGAGAATGTGTGAAATTGATTTTTGACATGCCTTAAATAATTTTAACAGCTCTGTAAAAGGAGGTATTTCTAACTTAAATATACATGAACATCAAATGCTGGATTCTTTGAGAACACACAACATTCGGGTAATAAAACCTGATAAAGGGGGTGGATTGGATTTATAGATCGAGATTATAATTGGAGAGTGACATGCTTATTAGAAGCTGACTCTTACATCAGAGTATCTTTAAATGAAGTTAATGGGGCCCATCAGAGAATAAGACCTTTACTTAATGATCTGTTCATCGAGGGCGGGTTCAGGCACCTAGGCGGTGCGACAACCCACTGTGAGACAACTGGAGGTGGACAGATGGCAGTATGGAAGTTTAGCTGCAGTGACAAATGCCTGCAGACAATTCCCTGTGAAAGAAAGAACCCCTGCACCTAACCACAGGTGTGAGACAAACCCCGTATGTGATCTACACACTACACCCCGTAGAAAACACCGTGTGCAACTAACACTGTAACATGTGCCTAGAATAGGATGCCAAGTGGGCATCAAAGTGGTACACTGAAACCTGTGTGCTGTGGCACATTTCTATAAGTTATGATTATATCATGGTTTAGTATGCACCAAGCACTTCCCACATTACTTTACATTTTGCATTAATAAAGGCTTTGCCCACAGCACACAGGTTTCAGTGTACCACTTTGATGCCCACTTGGCATCCTATTCTAGGCACATGTTACAGTGTTAGTTGCACACGGTGTTTTCTACGGGGTGTAGTGTGTAGATCACATACGGGGTTTTTGTCTCACACCTGTGGTTAGGGTGCAGGGGGTTCTTTTCTTTTCACAGGGAATTGTCTGCAGGCATTTGTCACTGCAGCTAAACTTCCATACTGCCATCTGTCCACCTCCAGTTGTCTCACAGTGGGATGTCGCACCGCCTAGGTGCCTGAACCCATCGAGGGCACAGTTAACATTGACACACATAACTATTTATGTATGCCAGCACTTAAGATGCCTTGTTTTTTTTTTGCTCTTCCTAAGATTCATAAGGATATTTACAAACCCACCCCTTCGCCCGATTGTCAATGGCCGAGATTCAATAACTTATGCTTCTGCTAAATTTGTTGCTACAAAGTTAAACTTTTTGTAAGCTGAATCAGATTTGCCTAGATTCTTGGCACTTTTTAGAGCATTTGGATTAATTTGTGTTTAATGAGACCTTGAATTTCCTCACAGTTGACATCAAAGATCTGTATACGGTGATCCCCCAGATATTGGGTCTTGAATGGGTGAGGGAATTTCTTGTTAGAAAAAATGCCAGTATGGAGGAAATGTACTTTGTTTCCTCTAGATATAGTACTAACAACTTTTTCTTATTTAACAACTTTTATTTACAGAAGTCAGGGGTGGCAATGGGGTACCCATGTGGTGGGAGCTTTGCAAACTGTGTACTTGCTTTTTGGGAAAAAAAAACATTTATTTAAATGTGATCTATTTCAACAAGTAAAATGGTATATCCGTTATTTGGACAATATATTTATTTTATTTGAAGGTGATAGGTCAGGTGCAGAAGTATTTGTGAATTATATTTCCACCCTAACAGATTTTTTGAAATTCACTTTTTAATTTAGTACTGACACCATTTTATTTTTGGACATCCTTATTGAAAAAGACATCAGTAATAAGAGATATCTGGCAGGTGTATATAGGAAACCTACATACTTACAGTTTTTTGCATTATGAAAGCTTCCCACCCTTACCACCAGAAAAAAGCCGTTGTAAAAGGCCAGTTAGAGCAGCCAGGATGTCTTCTCTAGAAACTTCCTTTATTTCAGAATGCAGTTTACTAAAAGAAATGGTTTTGAAAAGATCTTACCCTGTCTCTCTAGTAGATAATGTAATGATGGAAGTTGCACATAAAAGAAGGAAAGGAGTCTTTTAAACCGATTTTGGGTAGTAGTTTGAGGTCAGAAGGTTCAACTAATAATTTTCTCCCAACAGCTGAAGAAGTCACTGTAAATGTATCTGTTGACTTCAATACAACTTTTATTACCCCTTTTTCTGTCAGTGTACTCACTTTAAAAGGGATTATTGTGAAAAACTGGGATTTGATGCTGGCTGATACTTCTGTTTGTTTAAAGATGGGTGAGAGACCATGGATAACTTTAAAAGAGGCTGTAACTGGAAAACCTTACTTGAAAGACCTAATAAAAAATATGTTAACAGTCCCTGGATGTATAAATGTGGCAGATGACATTTTTGCAAGTACATTAAAGTTGGTAAAAGAATAACTGTCAACAAACATCAGTTGAACTTAACAAGTAGGTTCAACTGTGAAACAAAAGGACTGATATACTTAGCTTTGTGCGATAAATGCAAATGTTTTTATGTTGGTAAGATGGAGAGACAGCTAAAACAACGCATTTATGTGCACATATACAACATAGGGAAACAAAATCCTACTAATGCCTTAGCCAGACATGTCATTAGCAACCCAGGGCGCACTTTTTCATTTGTGTTTATAGAACAAATTCTCACAGACATTCGGGGTGGCCCTTGGTCATTGCTGTTGGAAGAAAAGGAACTTAACTGGCAGCTGGTTTTGAATGCTTTCTACTACCCAGGATTAAATGACAACTGTAATGTGAAATGTCTTACTTAAATCTTTAGAATGATTTTTAACTATAGGTTTATATAGCTACTTATGCACATAAATATTTAAACTTTTTTCTCATATATATATATATATATATATATATATATATATATATATGGATTCCATACATTTGGTCGAATTACACTTAGTCGAAAATGATTCCAGGCATTTCACTTCACTGAAAGCTCACTTGACTGAAAGCTCACTTGGTCAAAGTTAATTTGGTCGAAAATGGAATATAGCCCCTGCCTAACTGCAGTGCAACCCTGGAGTGAGAATATTAAATAAGGGTGGGGGTCACAGCCCCCCACATTGGGGGGTGTGGGGGGGGGGCATAGCCCTCCACATTATGCCAATAGTTTTTACTAAAGATATATATATATATATATATCAATGCATTTCTAATGGATATATCTTCTTATAATAGTGAATACATTAAAATTATGTGGGAGGCTGTGCCCCCCACACTCCCACCTATTAAAATATTCTCACTCCAGGGTTGCATTGCAGTGGGACAGGGGCTATATTCCATTTTCGACCAAATGAACTTTGACCAAGTGAGCTTTTAGTGAAGTGCAATGCCTGATATCATTTTCGACTAAGTACAATTCGACCAAATGTATGGAATCCATATAGAGATATATATATATATATATATATATATATATATATATATATATTTAAAAGTGCTATGTCTTTTTAACAGAGTTGGGAAGTGATGTCATGTATTTTTTACTATTTAAAATATGTAATTTTCTCTTTCTGATGAAGTTTGCTTATTAGTGACAAACAAAAGCACTAACCATTAAACAGTTTGTTGGACTTGCTGATTCTGCCTCTCTTTTTTGTTTTTTACAAGTTTTACATTATAGGCACGGAACATTATAGGAATAAACAACCAGTGGCTTGCTGTGTACTAAGAGGCTTCAGTATACATCTTTGGATCTTTTTGAGCGCTTTGCTTCCTGAAACTCACCTGAACTCACCAGTCAGTAGCTTATGCCCTTCATTGTTTGACCATTCAGTTCACTTTAAGTCTGTTGTATATGGAAGATTGCATGAATAAAAGCAAGACAGAGACATTTTTCAGATAACTACATTTGGTTGTGTCACGTTGCTGGTCACATCATTCTGATGTGGGTACAGTTAAGTCTATCTTTTGAAAGGAAAAAAAAGTTATGACCATATCTTTTAGATTTGCATCGGCAGCAGAACAGTTTTCTGAAACTAGAGTCTGAATGGTTTATTAATGTTGAATAACATTATAGAATAAAAGTGGAATAAGTAATATACCTGCCTCTGAGTAACTACATTTACATAGACACCATTTGTTAATGTTACTTGGTAGTTACCCCATAAATGGTACCACCTTTATTGTTCTCCTGGTAAAGCTTTGAGCATCTTATGTTGTCGTATGCTGTTTTGGTGAAGGTTTTACTTTCAGGTTTGCTCAATTAAATGAGTTTGCACAATGGGATTGACCTGGTTGGTGGTAAACAAGTAAAAGAAAGCAAAACAATTCCTACTACATACAGCTTGTGGAGTAGAGAAAGCACCCCCCCCCCCCATTGAGTAAATGTAATGCAGTACCATGCCAGACTTAACTAACATTAAGTTGTCACTGAAGCTGTTACAGTGATTGGGCAGCTGTCACATAGTTTGTTTAAGGAGTGGTGTCACAGTGTGATCCCTACAACATTTTCTCCACATTTTTTTCAATTTTCTTCCTGAAGTGGTATAATATTAAATTAATTTATTCATACATTTTAAGCAGACCTCATCAATTACTGCTTTGCCTTTACCGTTCAGAACAGCTTGTGCGTCTTCCATTATACCTTCATAATATATTTATATGTGCAGGGTTGCTTACTAAACACAGAAATATGTTGTAACATTAAGCAGAGATTCCATATTCTGGTAACTGCATTCTGTCAGTAGCTGATGAAACATGTCAGAAACGGGAGTTGCTTTGTGGTAGGTTTACTTTCTAGTAATCTCCCATATAATTTATTAAGTTGAAAGCAGTAAAGTAATTCATTCTTTTGTTTACTTTTTAATATGATTAGTACTTATGCAGAGTGGTAAGCATGTGTGTTCTTATTTTCAAAACGCCTCCATATTCGTTCTTATTGCTGTAATACAGATCATTCTGTTTCTTCGCTTTGTGTCTAAGCAGAATGTCAGCATGAGTTGGCGAAGGAGAAATATATCTAGTGAATGGTTTAGAGGACTGTCCTTTACATTTATCCTTTTGTAATCTGGATCAGTTTACAGTTTGCTCATTTCTTTGTCATGATAAGGGCCCAGAATAACATCATGTATTTGCCAGAAGGCCTAATGTAGAATGTGTAAATTTGAAAGTTAACAACAGGTGCTGCATTATAATGAATAGTCCCCCAAGCTTATCATAAGGAAGGAGGAAAAAATACATAGCTGCTGTGCAGGTAAAGAAGTATTTTTGATGCAAACTTTTATTTGTTACCGTGGTTGCTATCAATTTGACCCTAAGAAGTTCTTGCAGGTAGCCTGAGTAAATAGAAATCAGGGACAGCTGAAATGAGGTCCTCCAAGAAGGTGATTGTAGTAGAAAAGCAATACAAGGGATGCATGCAGTGCTGAATCTAGTTTGAAGAGAAGTCAAACACTTCTGATCAGATTACAGAAGCAAGGCCTGATTACAGCATTACTCCAGGAGATAAATTCATGTACACCAAAGATGTGTGTCAGAACCTGGGGAGACACTAGCAAATGACAGCTGCCAGCTGCACACTGCCAGCATTGTCTGTTGAAATGTTATCTGAATAAGATAAAAGCAGTGACTGGGAGAGTCACAACTTAAGATATTCCCCAAGGAAACCACATAACACAGATGGTCAAAGTAAAAGAAGGCACCTTCTTCCAGTTTATTTGGGGTTATATCTGTCAAAGTCCCACTGTCTGTGCCAGGGACTTAGATGAATTGGTGTTTCTTTCACCACAGGGTATGTTGAATCACACGTGCATTTATGGAATATTTCTTTCTGATGATTGGCTCACCAATATATATGAATAGGAGTAGCAGTATACTTTGCTGGCCGTAAATTATGATAACTGTGAAGCTGTTTCTGCCAGCTCCATGCTGAAGTATGGAGAGGAAAAAAAAACAGAAGAATATAAATGAACTAAACACTGATGTGGTTATTCATTACAAATAGGGGACTTGACTGACATTACAGACTGGTGCTATTTTTATCGTTCTGAAATCAGGTTGTTACTGAACTCAAAAGAAATTAAAATGGGTGTTTGGTAGAGAAGGTCCAAGATGCATGAAATGTCAACCTGTTTAACGGACTTTGAAGAAGTGTAAGTAATTGTCATACATCACTCCTTTACTAGCTGAAATTATGTATATCCCATACAGACACACACGCACACGCACGCACAGAGACAGAAGAGTAGCCAGCTATTTTGCCAAAAAGATCTACACCCTTCCCCCCAAAAAAGCTCGGCAAGCATGAAGAGCAGAAAATCTTTTTAAAATGTAGCAAACTGCTTGCTGAACACAGGCATTTGAATGTTGGAACTGCACTGCGCTGCACTGAAGACCATTCGGGAATTGCAGCTTGTGCCTGCAGCAGCTGCCTCCTTCAACCCACCCTAACTACGCTACTGTGCGCACACATGCATAAACATACACAAAAGTAGTGCATCTTTTAAAAAGTATTTTTATTCAGTTCTGTTTCTGGTAGAGTTCATGGATTCTATGGCCCTTTTTCATTGGAGATGGATATAGATAAATCTAGACTCTTCTGTAGTTTGACCTTTAACATCCAGCTGAACGTCTACTAACTCAGGTGAAGTATCAGCACCTCTTAATTGTAGCACTGCAGTGTCATTACTGGCACATGATTCAGTGCACTTATTGTAGCGATTGGATCAAATAGCTCCTAATTTTTCCTGCGTCAAAGGTGTGAGTGTAAGGTCATAGCCAGTCATATGCAGTATATGTCATAGCATGCACTTTTTATATTAATTATTTTATGCACTCAGGTGTGCTACTGCTAAATTTTTAAAGGTCTGGCATATTTACTAGTGTTTTAGTTTATTATAGAATTTAAATGGATTTTTCTGAGTGCTGGGTAAATTGCTTAAGACTGCCATGTTAGAATTTCGTTTCTTTGGAAAGGTATACTGATCAGAAACCACACAAAACGAATCCTATTTATGAAGGTTAGTGTACAATTTACCATACCTTTGACAGCTTTTGGTGTAGAATACATGGTTGGTATGAAATGAGGGTGAATGCTTTATAAAATGTCAAGATGTAGTACTTTATTCTTAAAACAAATCCACACACCAGCCAGAGTTGTTGTTGCTGTGTGTGTTGTTACATAGTATGTTAATTAGAAATTTAGAAAACTGGTCCACCTGTGAGGTGGAACTTTACGATAAATAAATGTCCATGTTATTTCCATCATAACACATGTATTATACAGTGACTGGCCATTAACATCCTGAAACGAGCACGCTGATTGACCAGCCCAACCAGAGTGCCTGTTGTAAATCCGAGAATATACCAACGGAAAAAGGTCCGGCCGCCAACATTTTTCAAAAAAAATAAAAACAAAATTTGTAGTCTGAACTCCGGACATACGAGAGAGACACCATGCAGAAAATACAAGGGAAATCAGGTACGTTGCTTAAAACTAAAGACATGTACCTGATTTCCCTTTTATTTCCTCCATTCTCTCTCTCTGCTACCCAAAATTCTCAAACTTTTTTTTTTTTTTTAAATTAAAAAAAAAAAAAAAGAAAGGAAAAGCGGAGCAATAGCGATCTTCTTTTCTCCATTGCTTACTTTCCCGAGCACAGATGTACTTGGGTATTCATAGGAATGCAAGTCCCATATGCATGCGCAGTACTTCAACACAAGGCAGCAGTGCACCACCAGCCGCGGAAGAACAGTAATGCGCCATTATACAAAGACGTTATTTAAGAAAAGTAAGCATTTTTTTTCTTAAATAATGTCATTGTATAATAGCAATAACCGACACCGTGGTTGTGGTATATTGAAATTTACCTACTGTTGGCTTTATTTAATCACTCTGGCTTCACCCTCATGATTAAACCACACCAACCGTGGGTAAATCTTCAATATACCATACCGACATCATCTGTTATTGCTATAGTATTTGCTACATACGTATGCATGTTGCCTTTTGAAGGATAATTCAGTATGTAGTTTAAATTTACTTTATAGACAGAGTTTATAGAAACTTTGTATTTGGGGTTTATTTTGCAGTTGTCCATGTATCAAAACAAAGTGTACCACTTTATGGGGAAAGGTTTGCTTTCTGAGTCTTAAAAAAGTCCATGTTCCTCACAGTTCCAAATCTAAAGGGTCTAGAATACAGTTTCAGAATTCTTTTCAACTGATATGCATGGATTTAATACTGAATCATATTAATTCATCAAAATAATTTTTAATAATTATAAAGTAACACATTTTAGCCATGCTATGAATTTCCTAGCTGAAGTTGTAAGTAGGCTGTTAGTAAGTGTTCCACATTTTCACCAATTGTTCTTCGTAGTGTTTCACATTTTGGAAACAGAGGGTTGAGAGCTATGCTTAACAAATGAAAAGAACTATCTGCTGCTGTAGAGGTTTTAGAACTGTTTTTTTTTTTTTTTTTTTGTGGTACCCTTGAGTCACTTGTCCATCTCACCGCCTTTGAACCTTACCAACTGCATGGCCTTATTATCTTCCTTCTGTTTGTTCCCCCTCCATATCCAACTAGCTCAAATGGTGCAATATATTGTGTCATGTATGATGTATACCAAAAGGGGTAAAGTTTTATTGAAGTTTTTTTAAAGGGGATAGTCCTGCAGAGCTAAAGTCTGCTTTCAGAGGAGACCAGGGAAAGAAGCTCCAATTTTATGTATTTAATGAGGTGCTCCGTGTGGTTTGTGTTTAGCTATGACTAAGGCTGAATAGTAGAAATTTATCAAGGAAAAGAGTTGACATTTGCTTTCTGGAAGTATTGTGTTGCTATGTTAGTATTCTTAAGGCAGAGAACAACATTTTTCCCATTTATTTCAGGATAAAGAATTACAGTAACAGCAGGGCATGAAGATGTCAACTTGTGTACTGCATGTTTTCCAAAGTCATGCTCTGTGGGATGTCTTTGTCTCCACCTTTAGTCGTTCTGTATTGGATGTGTGTATGACTGTCTCTTTCCTAGAACCGGAGAACTGAACACAGATGTAGATATTTATGAGTTATAGGGGAATTCATTGAGCTTACAGATGGTAATGAGTAGTTTTTTCTATGCTCAACACACTTTTCTTCCTAGACCTGGGTGAAGAGCACCACTGGAAGTAATCCCATCTGCTCTGCTGTATAAAATGTGACTAGAAAAACACATATTTCCTTTGCTTTTTAATTCCAGAATGGCCAGGAACTAAGAAAAGTCACAGTTGACAGATGCTGCCTTGGAGCCATTACCTGTCTTGTGTAATGTCTGCAGTTTAGAAAAAAACGTATATAGTTGTGAATATGAGAAGCATGCCATGTATGAAACATGGTCAGAGTATTTTCACTGAGTACTGCCACCTCTAGGACAAACGAGACATCTAATGTCACTTTTTCAACTAATGGTATAGAGGTAACAGTGCAGATGGAGCTTGTACATTGGAGTTGATGATAGTATTGCTCTTCTGAGCCCAGTGCCAGTGGCTGTAAGGAGGTGACAAAATCTCCTTACATTAGTTGCACAAACAGCTTGGGGAACCTTGAACGCATACCCCCCCCCCCAAAAAAAAAAAAAAAAACGATTTAAGCATCATGTTTGAGCAAGTATATATATATATATATATATATATATATATACATATATATATATATATATATATATATATGTATATATATATATATATATATATATATATATATGTATATGTATATATATATATGTATGTGTGTATATATATATATATATATATATATATATATATATATATATATATATGGAGGCATTGCATAAAAGGGAGAAAACATTCTTTGTTGCCAGTTGGGACATTCTGTATACTGTTTAAAATGTTAATTAATTTGATTCCAGCAGCTGTCAGTTTCATATCAACAATGTGATTCTAAACAAGTTTGTTAAATATATCCCGCTACTAATTTCCCGTGTAAATAAACCTCTAGTCCCATTAAGTGTTTACCAGATGAAAAAGACTAGCGGTGACAGCTCAGAACCTGTACTCAAGAGTTAAATGCACATCAATCCCCTAAAAATCTGAAACTACAGAACTGAGTTTTGGACGTTATCTCAAGAAGCAGCTGTTAAAGTCTAGATATGTTTTTCAGACAGGAACCCAGGGTCGAGCCCTTCTGGCTCCTGTTTTCATAAATCCTGCTTCCAGTTGTCAAGTGCCGAGTTCACTAGCCAGACTCTGGTTGCTTAGACTCTGTCTTCTTGTTATTCCATCACCTCTCATATCTGCTGTGTCAGACCCCACCCTCTTGATCTTGTTTGACTTACAGATAAAATGCAGTGTATGAGAGTTAAACTTTTGAAATAAAATAAACTTTACGCATGCAATCATGTCAGAATAATGAATAAATACCATATTATTTGATGATGTTTTCAGAGAGGATCTCCGTGTTTTCCCTTTGACCCCAGTAACAGTAAGATGCTGACAGAATCTTTCCTTAGTAGGAGAGAAATATCAGAAACAGTATAAAAAGAAAAGAACTCTGTGCTGTTCTTCTATGAATGCAGTCCACTGTCTCTATGCTAACTTTCTTCCTGCCCTTTTCTAAAATTATTCCATAAAGCTGGTTACAGCGATGCAAATAACAGCTACAGATGGGACCTGCAAGATGACTTAGAATTTTCATATTACAGTAAAGAAGGCATTCTTATTCTTACAGAAAGATCAAATCTACCTTATATCAGAAAGGTGAGTATGTGTGAATGTTAATACCAGAATGTGCTAATCTAGTAACCTATTCATTTATTTTTCAAAGTTATGAAATTACTGAAAAGAAACAGGTAAAAAATAGGTCCTTTTTATTAAGTGTTCATAATGGGTTTATATTAAAACAAACAGTCTTGAATAATTAATGTACCTTTAATATTGTGACACATGGTTTAACTGTGAGATGGCTAGAGTGAAGTGCTGTTTCATCAGCTTAAGAACCTCACATTGAATTCTTACAGACTTCATTAACTGAGTAAATTCCTAAGGGATAACATGATTGACAGACCTCGATGCTTTGCCAGAGATGGCCTGCATCTATCACCCCTGGGCTTCTGGATACTGGCTAAGGCTCTTGCCACCCCTATAGTGCCTTTTTTAGGTGGTGTTCCAGAGATCAAATTACCACTGTAACAGCTACAAACAGAAGCAATCTGAGATTCATGCTGCTCAACACTAGAAGTCTAAATTCACTCGCTCAAAGCATGCCTTAAAATGGAGAACATCAACATTTGTGCTGTAACAGAGACCTGGTTCAAGGCAGCAGAAAGCACTCCTGCACTACCAGGCTATTACTCATTCCACACCTTTCGGCCCCAGAACTTGGACCGACGCTCCAAAGGCAGTGGTGTTTCCATATTCATAAAGGATGCACGCACCTCCAGACTGGTAGCCCAACATAACGTATCTGAGATACTTCAGGTACAGCTAACATTGAGTAAGACAGCAATTCAGGTCGTAGCCTGCTATAGGTCCCCAACCATGTCCCACGACTCAACACTCCACGTTCCTAAGTACCCTGGAGAATATTGGGGTCCAGCCTAACACACTCATACTGGGCGACTTCAACTACCCCTCCATTAACTGGGAAAACTACTCCTGTACCAATACACTTGCCCAATGTTTTCTGGAATTCATTAATTCCAATGCTCTGGACCAGCTCGTTCTTACCCCCACTAGAGGTAGCACCATCCTTGACCTGGTCATTACTAACATGGGCGACCGTTGCTCTACACCAATAGTCAACTCCTCCCTGGTTAGGTCCGACCACAAACTAATCACCTTGGAAATCACCCCCCCACACACACACACACACACACACACAAACAAACAAAGGTAACCACCATGAAAAACTTATCCAAAGCTAACTTTGGGCTCCTAAAAACAGAGGTGGCTAACTTCATGGCACCCATGCAAATGGAGAATAGTTGCATGACTGCCGAATCATACCACAATGCACTGTACGAAAATACAAATGCATGGATCTCGCCATACCCAATAAAACCAAGATGCTCTCCTCAAAAAAAAAAAAAAAAAAAAAAGGAAGCCAATCTGGTGGTCCCTTGCCATAAACAAACTCTACAACAGAAGGAGGAAACTGATGCGGAATAAGGCGAAGTCCCAGGACTGGAAAAACTTCCTTATCAGCCTCAACAAAAGGTTGAGATCCCTCATCAAATCCTCTAAAGCTAGCTATGAAATTAGAATTGCAGCAGATAGTAAAGACAACCACAAGGCCTTCTATAGTTATGTAAATAATTTCCACGGCAATACCCAGATTTGCTCTGAGCTACTGCACAATGGTACCTCATATACGGAGCAGACAGATATTGCCAATTTAACCCCCCCCCCCCAAAGGACCACTCACAATACCAGTAGATTGCCAGGCGCCCAGTATTACTGCTACACAGGTTAAAACAGCACTGTCCAAGGCCAAAAATACAGTTCTGTGGGACCTGGCTATGTTCTACATGAACTACAGAGTAAACTGGCACCTCACATGTGTGCTCTGTTCAATCACAGCCTCACTTCAGGCTTTGTCCATATCGAATGGCACACTGCTACAGTCATCCCTCTCCACAAAGGAGGAGCTACTACAGACCCCAGGAATTATCGCCCAATTAAACTGATGAGTCTGATATGCAAAGCTATGGAACGCATCATCATGGTCCTATTAAACAAGGATAAAGGGAATCTCCAAACTCTGGATCCAACACAGTTTGGCTTTGTAAACGGTAGATCATGCCTGCTCAACTTGGTCAACTTCTTTGAGTCAGTCACCAGAGCTGTGGATGAAGGCAAGGTGGTTCATACAACCTACCTTGTTCTGGCCAAGGCCTTCGATACCATTCCCCACTCAGGAATCATAGAAAAACTGACTAAGCTAGGCATCAACCCCTGTATCACTAGGTGGGTTGCAAATTGGCTCACAGATAATACCCACAGTGTGAAAGTAGCTGACTCCAAGTCAGACTGCTGACTAGTCACGAGTGGAGTCCCACAGGGTTCGTTCCTGGGTCCTCTCCTGTTTGGTATCCACTTCTCTGAAGTCCAGGCCAACATGAAGGGATTCTCACTGACAAAGTTTGCAGACGATTGCAAGTGAGCTATTATTAACTCCCCAAGTGATGTTGAAATCCTACAGATAGGCCTCAGTGACACCAACGACTGGTTTCAGAACCATGGCCTTAATCTCAATGCCAAAAAATTTGTCATCATCCCCTTGGGAAAAACCCGGTTCCCTTGTATTATCACATTGATGGTAGTCCACTGAACACAGAAAGCGCTATAAGAGATCTGGGAACACAGGTTGACAGCAACCTATTGTTTGACCACCACATTGTCATTGTGGTCAGAAAGTCCTTCTGTGTGGCACATGTCATTACTAAGGATTTTGCATCCAGGAAGGAAGAGGTCATTGTCTCCCTCTAGTCTTCCCTCATTAGGCCAGTCATCGAGTACAGTGCCCCATTTGACATGAACCTCACTAGACACCTGCAACAACTGGAGAGGCCGCAAAAGTACCTCACAAAGAAGATCCTAGGCCTTAAACACTTGTCCTATATGGACCGACTCAAAAAACACCCAGCTATTCTCTTGTCTCATATCGCCTACTTAAAGGCGATCTCTATTAGACTTACAGAGCCATGTCTGACCCAGCTCTGTTAGAAATGCTACATCTAAAGAAATCCCAATCCCTCCACATCACACGCTCCAGAGACCTCAACCTCATTATCACAATCAACAGAACATGCTGGAGGGACAGGTTCATAACCCAGAGACTGCCCATGCTATGGAATAGACTTCCCTTACATGTCAAGCAGAGCACCTCACTGGTCCTCTTCAAGAGAAATCTTGATGAGTGGATGGGAAACAGAAAATTCACCCCAGGGGATCACTCCAGTGGCTTTACTCGACAGAGGCACCCGGAACTAAGGTCGAGTGCCACGATCCCAGGGTAATCCTATAGGCTAGGCTTGTAAAGGCTCCAGGGTCATTAGCCTAGTACACACCTATGAACCTATAATACAAAATAATTCCCAGACAGTAAAGGATTGTAAGGCAAATTACATATTACTGCTTTGTAAGTAAGCAGTACTTAGCAATACTTACTAGTATTAGCATAGTTTAAGGTTTTATTATATATGACTTTTTAGTAGTACTTGTGTGTAGTTTTAAAGTATAGATGCAAGTAGAAGAATTTAGATATGATATGATAATATTATAACAGTGACTTCTTTTTATGTTTTTAATGTAAAATCTTTTAAGTGAGAATTTTGGTTAGTCTTTTAAAAAACTTCTGGTTCAGTATTACATAAAAGAAGTTATTTGAGTGTATCGCTTTAAACACAAGGGATACAGCAATTAATGTAATTACTGACATCTGTCTTAACCTAGTGCTTTGTTTTAAAATGCTTTGAACTAGTGTTGTTGGTTGTCTGAAGAAGTTCTGATATTTATCAGAACGAAAAACGCTGGTGCAGCGTTTTACTTTTATTTTGGCTTGGTGAATAAAGCAGTGTTTTTATAACTTCTGGTATTAAGTACATTGGATTGGACTATAACCTACAGTTACCTGAACTTTTGTACCTGCATGTGCCTAGCCCTTGGAGCTGACTTACCAACATCTTTTTCTTAGTTTTCTGTGTGGTTTCTTATATTACTGATTATGTTATTAGCATTCCCATGCCAAAGATGTCATCTTCACTGTTGCAAAAAATAGTGTTCACCTTTTTTCATTGACTGATAGCTGGGCCCCAGTATGTTCAGCAGTAGATATAGTCATGCAGTGGCTCTGTGAAGAAAGACACAGTCAAAACTGGAAGCATCACAGTAGTGCAAAATATCCAAAGTTAAATGGATGTTTATTTTCTAGGGTAGTAAGTACATTTAACTAAATAAACAATCAGCTCCTTTAAGACTTGTAACTGCAGTTCACAATATTGATAAAAAAGAACAGTTGTTCAAAAACTAATAGCAAAACTCAGTGTTCTACTTTCACATAATTTTTTCTGCGTGTCCCTTGCATACTCGAGGTGGGAGGGCTGCACTCCTATACCTTTGTTTCTTATAACTCCAAAATCATTGCACCTTGGAGAAGGGAGACACCACTGCGTTTTGGATTTGGTACATACTTTCTTCAGTGTCTCATTTTCAGTCTTGCTGTTCTGGGATTCACAATTAAGTCACTAACATTCAAATAGTTGCCCTTTGTAATACCTTATGTTAGAGTGAGTATGAGGGTCCACACTTAATAGTCACAACACTGCAATCCTCCAGAGCCTCACCTTTACGTCAGGTGACTAACTTCTGAACATATAGGCTCTGAGGCATGTACCCCAACTGGACCTTCCTGACCCATGCGGGCTTGAGGAGTCCCCAGTCACAAGTAGCCCTGATCTGTTACAATTTAGGGGACTGATCTGTAGGACTGGGCTGGTGAAACAAAGGCTCCAGGTGATCATCTGAAAGTGGAGTGGTGTAAAAACCCCAGTGTGGGAGCTTTAGGTGCACCTTCCATACTTCTCCAAGTTTCTCATTTGAGGGTGAAGACCACTTCAGGCTTGAACTTGACTTGTGAAGGTGAATACATCACCTGGCGAGAAGAGTGGAAGACTGTACATCAGACTTTCCCTTGAGGAGATTCAAGGTTGGATTGTGGCCTCTGAGTGCTTGCCCTTGTAGTGATGTTCCAGTGAATGACTACGGCAGAAGAAATGTCACCGTGTTAATCTCTTAAGAAAGAGCCACAGACCACTGTCATCTCAGTAAAACACGGAAATCTCTTCTCCCGCCATTGACATCAAGTAACCAGCACATTCACAGCAGGTTTTAATGATTTCTCCCTGGAGATAGTGTAGGCCGTGCCAGTGTGGGTCTTTTCTTTAATTTCATAGCCATCATTGACAAATATTATGAAAAGATTTACCCATTGCAAATGTAAGGCATTACTGATGATAATCCAACCTGAGATCTGAATTATGTAAGCCGTAAAGGAAAACAGGCTTCTGTGACAGATGTTCTTGTGTAACTGCTGTGTTGTATCATGGCAAGTGTTGGGTGCCTAGACCTCCCAAAGACTGGGACTTTGCCATGGGAAATTTGTTACATTCTGATTGGTGGAGAAATATAACCCAACCCAAGACCCACTGGGAGGGTCCTTGTGGTTAAAGTCTTACTTTGTTTTCTTCTAAAATAGCACGGTAATGCTACATATCGGCACTGTTTTTTTTTTTTAGCTGCTTTTCATTCTCTTTATCTGATTTAGTTATCATGCACACAAAATCAAAAGCATAGACTATATATATCCATTGTCTCTTTTCAGATGTTTTTAAATTTTGTCATCCTGTGTTATCTGTGTAAACAAGTAGTTTGTCCATGAGGCGGTGGAGGAGAGGACTGGAGTTTGAGAGCTAACACTACTACCAAGTTGCTTTAAAACAAAACATGCCTTTTTGAAGCCATATAAAGTTTAACCGCCATGTGAAAAAAGCATTAACTTTCATCAGAGTAGTGAGACTGCCATTTATGGTGTAAAAAGATTAATTTGGGATATACTGATATTCAAAAAAATTGATTTAAGTGTTTGCCTTCTGATTAAACAAGGTATTATTCCACATTGTTATTTCTTGGAAAAGAGAAGTTTGACATTGGGCATGGTAAGCAGGCATGTCCAAAATATGTGAATGTCTGTCAGCAGAATATTTACAGAGCACTAGTTTTCTGAATTGGGGAAATCCATTAACTCCTTCCCCCATCTCATCTGTCTGTCTTTGTCTCTATTTCTCTCCTTGTCTCTTTTTTTTCCTTCATCCCAGCTTGCTATGGCCTGCCTTTTCCCTGTTATGTCATATCCCAAGGTTTTCTATGCCTTAAATCTTTGAAAGGCCTTTTATTTTAATTGTTTGACAAAGAAATCCAAAACAAACCTTAAAAGAGAATACCCTTAAGTTGTGAAGGAGACAAGTTATTTTGGAGGCGTAGTTAACAGGATGGAAGAAAGAACCTTATGGATGGTTTCAAAGGCCTTTTCAGCTCCTGGGAGATAAGATCTTTTATCTTAACTCCCCATAAGCCAGTGTTTTTAGTGTTTCCATAAACTCTTTATCCGAACAGACTTAAAGAGAAAGCTAGGCAGCATTTTTCTCTGTTTGTAACAAGTGGAGGTGAAATAAGGGCTTAGGTCTGTAGATTCATTCCTTACACAATGTTGTAATAAACAAACAGATGCAGTTATAAATCATGGCTTCATTCTTAGGCAGTAGGAACCAATAGTTTGTGTGCGAGTGCCTAATTTCTTTGGAAATAAGGTGGACGGATGTGCTGTGGACAAAAACAATGAATTTGGCACAGAGTTTCACTCGCAGATTTCTTATAAAGGAGATGCTATAGTCTGCTTTAAAATAAAGCCTTCATTCCCAGTTCAGTTGTTAAGAGGCCCTGACCATGACTACAGCATTCTGGTACCTCTTAGAATGTAATGACTGCTTTTTCTTTCTACATCCCACCCACCTTCACCTTGACAGTTTACTCGTAAAACTCAAAATACAAAGCAACTGCAGGTAGCAGTATGGGGACATGAATCTTTTAAGTTGTGGAATGACAACACTTCTATTTCTTTGAACTGTAAAGTACTTCATAATTATGTAATTGCATTAAGATAAGCCATCTCTCTCTCTCTCTCTCTCTCTCTCTCTCTCTCTCTCTATATATATATATATATATATATATATATATATATATGTACCAACTTGCACATTTATATATAAATATATATTAAATATGTTTATGCTTTTACCAGAGCAGTCTTGGCTTATGTGTACATCATTACTTGAACAGAGAAGCGTATTTTAGGTGTCCTAGCTTCACATGAAAAGAACTGCATAGTTTGTCCTAGTAGCCTTTACTAGTATGTTCTCTTGTTTTTTCCCCCTTTACTTCTCTTTGAGCATATTTTGTAATGCACGGTTAGAACAACAGGCTTCTTGAGACACTATTTTTGATGCTTGTCATATTTTAAGGTGTTCAAAGCATTTTGTACTCCTTTCTTTATATTTTCATGTTTTGCAGCATTTCTGTCAGTTGTTAAAAGCTGAATTGTGTTTTCACCCGAAGGAGATTGAGCATCAGCCAGGGAGGGGTTAGTGAGTTACTTAACCTTTTAAGATGTTGCCAGGTCTTCTGTTTATTTATTTTTTTTTTCAATAATAAATCTTTATTATTTTTCACTTCTTCATACAAACTCTTAACAGGGAAAATACAGAGATAATTTCCAAACAACTTATATCAACATTAATACAAAATATATACATTATTTACATGAATGCTTTCATCATTTGAATAACATATCTATAAAAATTCTTCTGTGCAAAGATAATCTATTGAAATAGTAAGGTTCTTACAAAGGTTACTTTATAGTATAAAATAAAATAATAATGGGGTTTCCTGATTTCGGTGGATTAAGCTAATATAATGTTGAAAATTTGTTCCCAAATCTTTAGATTATTTGGATGTTTACTTTGGCTATTGATAACATATTTGTGGGCTAATATGTGTTTTATCGCTAAGATCTTAAAATTTTCCCAAGACGTTTATTTAACCTTTCGTAATTGAGAATCAAGATTTACCATTTGACAACCAGTAACCATACATAATGTTTTATAATTGTATGGAAATATGGTGCTTTTAAATTATAAGATTTTATTACTATAAGTAGATCAAGGCCTTGTTGTAGGACACTGCTGCTGCTTTCCTGCATGCTACTTCTAATGTTAAGCAGTGTGGTAGCCAGACAGTAGTTACATTTCACTCCATAAGCAGGTAAAAAACATAATGGTCTGTGATGTGTGCACTGCAGTACAGACACAAAATTAATGGGGCTCCTTAGAGCTGTAAAACAAAAGTTCATAGCAGACTTGGTTTAAAATGGAAAGAAAAAAGGGAATAATGTTGTGCCTTGGTAGAATTTTGTATCTAACCATCTGACTCATGGCTCTCATCCTCGTAGCACAAAAACACCTGGACAAAGCCAAAAATAATGGGGTGGGGGAGTAGCCACAAAAATAGGGGCACATTTTAAATGCTGGTCTTATAAACTTAGAAAGTTGCTAGAATAAAAGGTCTTGTGTTACCATACATTTTCTGAAAGGACGTGAAGTCTGAAACTCAAATGACTGTTATTATTTAGTGAATCCAGTCCTCAGTGATTTGCTACAAAAATCCAGAAAATCACAAATTTTGTGAGGAACAGGCCAAAAATTTGAGGCAAAAATCTGTACAGTTGAGAGGTATGCCATCTGTCCGTTTTCTAAACCACTAGTCTTGGTGAGGTCACTGCGACAATAAGCTAATTCAGGTTCCCTGTATCCAGCGACAGTCTGTAGCTTATCCTTAGGATTCCTCTGGCATGACCAAACTAGTTGAGGGATGTAATATGCCCTGGGTCTGGCCTGGGGCCTCTTCTCTGTGAGCTGTTTCTAATACATATCCCGTGGGAATAGCTCAGGGACTGTCCTCACTCTGATATAAGATGCAAAATGTGTGGGGCAACAGATCCTTCTCTGCATGTATTTTGAAGATGTTCTTCGTGTTTCACTGTTGCAGTCATTGCATTTGGGTTATCCTGCTAGCAGGTTGCCTTCAGTCGGCCTGAATTCCAAAGTCTTGGGTCCTGCGTCGGTT
The DNA here is from genome assembly GCF_019279795.1 of Protopterus annectens. Classification (NCBI taxonomy): domain Eukaryota; kingdom Metazoa; phylum Chordata; order Ceratodontiformes; family Protopteridae; genus Protopterus; species Protopterus annectens. The sequence goes on along the minus strand of NC_056747.1, from coordinate 527,934,791 downwards.
GCTGTCGCCTCTTCCCTGATGTCAGGTCGTCAGGGGACGCCATTTTATTTAGTCTTTTTTGCCGCACGGTGCCCGAAGCAGAAGCAGTTCGCAAGTGCCGGTTGGCTGACTCCTGAGATGTTTGTGTAAGAGTTTCAGATCTGAATTCTTCATTAAAAGCTAAGTACCCCGTTGGGGAAACTTTTTTTCTTGCTCCAGACCAATGTCAGAAAAAGTTAATAATTGTATTTCTTGTGGGAAGCAAATACCTCATAAGGACTTTCATTCTTACTGTATTCCTTGCCTAGGCCCTGACCACAACGTTGCTAGTTGTCGGTTTTGTGCTAGATTTAACCAACGCACTATTAAGCATCGGTACGATTTTGCATTAAGCTATTTTGGGCGAAGATTTAATTATACAATGTCGTCGGACAGCCATCCGACTACCGGAGTTCTCAAAAAACGCAAAGAAAAAGAAAAAGACAGGCAACCGAGATCCAAAACTGACGATGAAGCTTCTCCTAAGCAAGTCGCCGCTTCACTGGTTCTCAGTGAGGCGCTTTCGCAGCCCCTGACGCCTGCTACTTTAGAGTCGCAGGCCGCTACCATCTCCCACGTGGAGTCGGCCAGGCCACTGGAAACTCAAGGTATTGGAGCCTCGGACATTATTCCCTCAGATGGGTCCTGAGCCGCTGAGCAGGCCTCGGCTTCTGGGGGTGTATTCAGACCTAAACAATTATATATTAAACCGACTTCAAAGACTAAAACACCTTTAAAGGCAAAGAAACAAGTTCACCAGCCACAAGGACAGGCCTCCATGCCCAAAAAACAGATGCTCAAAATGGCCGAAGACTTAATTACTTTGATCAGGGGTTCCCATCCCCCTCCTGATAAGAGGCCTAGGCAAGAGACAGACTGAATCTTCCGATCAGGTTTCCATTTCTTCTGATTCCTCTTTTGATCAGGAATATTCTGTTCCCCCCTATGAGGATTCTGATGCTGAAGAATCAATTCCTTCAGCCTCTCATCCTGAGGACTACTCTTTTGGGGAAACCTTGCATACCATGAGGGAGCACTTCCACTGGGAGAGCCAAGAGTTTTCAGAATCTAAGAAAAGGCTCAGAGACTTCCTTTTACTACCTCAACACAGGCCTCTAGCTATCCCACCTGTGTTGGACATTGTAGATGATGTGTTCTCGGAGTCTAGTATGACCCCTGACTCTTTACCTCCAGCTCCTGTTAAGCCGGACAGATGCTACAGGGTCCCTGACTCTCATAAATTCCTTTCTAAAAACCCTACGGCAGACCCAGAAACTATTTCTCAGGGTCCAAAAGGGGTCAAGGCTTCTACTGCAAAAAACCCTACCCCCTCTGACAGGGATTCCAGGGCACTGGATAGATGGGGAAAAAAGATTTACACATCTGCTACTTTGGCTATAAGGGCCTTAAATTGCCAGTTTCATATGCTTTAATATCAGCAGTATATCATGACACTACTTAAACAGAAAATGATGGCAAATTCTGAATGTGCAGAAAACAAAGAAATGCAGGATTTATTGCATGCAGCTGAACAAGTTGGAAAGCATACTTTGCAATGTGGGTTTGATTCTCTGGAGGCCTCCTGTAGGGCCGTTGTTACGGGTTCTGTCATTAGGAGGCATGCTTGGTTAAAGGAACAAAATCTGCCAGACCATGTTAAAGCAAAATTGTTAGATGCTCCTTTACAACATGATACCTTGTTTGGTATTAAGGTGGAAGAGGTGTTAAAGAAAATGGAGGACAAAGCTAAATCTATGCAAACGGTCAAGGATTTCTTACAGGTACAGCCACCTAGATTTAGCAGACACTGGCCTACAAAGAACTGGTCCTTTCCAGTCTCAGACAGATCTCAAAGGGGCAGATCCAGACACCCTAGAGGCAGATCACAGCCGCCAGGATCCTACAGGTCTAAGCAGTGGAGTGCTTCTACTTCCAAAGGTGGAGAAGACAAAGCACAATCATACAAGAAACAGTCCCAATGACTTCCCCCAGCCTGCACCTAGTACTTGTCTTCTGGCAGCACCCTTAGGGGGAAAGCTAGCACTTTTTTCTCAAAATTGGCACATTATAACCCAGGACAAATGGGTTCTAGACATAGTGTCACCACAAGGCTACAAGTTTCATTTCCATACCCTGCCAAGGGCAAACAGTTGGCCAGACCTGCCAAAAAATCAATGGGCAGAGGCTCAAAAACAAGTCGCAGCTCTCATGGACATGAGGGCTATTCAACAAGTGCCACAGCAAGAACAGGGACAAGGATTTTACTCAAGACTGTTCTTGGTACCCAGAAAGGACAAAGCATGGAGACCAATACTGGACCTATCTATTCTAAACACTTTCCTGGATATACCAAAATTCAAGATGTTGATCTTACAGCAGCTTCTGCCCATGATGGGCAGCAAAGCTTGGCTCGTGACCTTAGACCTAAAAGAGGCATACCTGCATGTCCCAATCAGACAGTCATGCAGAAGATACCTCAGATTCAAGGCTGGCTCAAAGCATTACCAATTCTCTGCACTGCCCTTTGGCTCATTTACTGCGCCCAGGGTCTTCACAAAGTGCCTGGCGCCAGTAATTGCTTACTGCAGACAAAGAGGAATACAAATATATCCTTACTTGGGTGACTGCCTCATACAAGCAGAGAACAAGGACATTCTACTACGGCATCTGACGTTTGTGATAAGACTTTTAACATGCCTAGGGTACACAGTAAACAAAAAGAAATCAAAACTTGTACCCTCTCAAGAGATAATATTCCTGGGTGCAAGCTTAAATACAACTGCCCAGATGGCTTATCTCACTCCAGACAAACAAAGGCAACTGACTACCTATTTCAAGGAAATGGCAACAAAGGCCCAGTTATCTGCAAGAAAAATTCTGCAGGCTTTGGGCTTCATGGCATCCTGCATCTTACTAATTCAATATGCAAGACTGCATATGAGGAAAATTCAATGGTACCTAAAAAGTGTCTGGACACAGCATTGCCACAGTCTGGAAAAAATGATTACTCTAATTCCCTGCCTGCAACAGGAGTTTCGATGGTGGGCAAAGGCTTGTCACCAAAACAAGGGACAGCCATTCTCACTACCCCCAGCCAGGCAGAGCCTAACGACGGATGCCTCAGATTATGCCTGTGGGGCACACATGGCAGGAAGAGGCATTCAGGGCACCTGGTCCACAAACCAAAAGCATCTGCATATCAATCAAAAAGAGATGCTAGCTGTTAAAAATGCCCTGACAGCCTTCAAGGACCTACTTCATCCGGGACAACTACTGATCAAGACAGACAACACCACGGTCATGTGGTACATAAACAAGCAGGGGCACTCATTCTTTTCCCCTGTGCAGACAAGCCATGGCTTTATGGGACACAGCATTGACTTACCAAGTTCATCTGCGGGCACAGTTCCTGCCAGGAAAGGAAAATACTCTGGCAGATGAACTAAGCAGAAACCTCATGGACACTCGAACGTCTACATTTATGGTAAGTGTACACAACTGTACTATTTATTTCTCCATTTTATGATAATTCATTGTTTTTTGTCTTGGTTTTGTCTGACTCTGTTGGCAAAGTTTTTTTTTTTTTTTAATTTTTTTTATTTTATGATAGACTCGTATAGAGCCAAATTAATAAATGTCAGTAGTAACCCACCTCCATACACTGTTGAGATTTTATGCCCTGATTGTTCTCTGTCACTGTATTCTTAATCACCTCCCGATCCTAAGTGCTTGACTTTTCCAAGACGTTCCTTATAATTGGCATCCTCTGCCAGAGGGAGAGGTCTTTTGTGTTTGGTTATCAGAGTGGGGCACAGAAAACAGGTTATGTTTCTTATTACTGCATGCTGGAGGTCTGAAATGACATTTTGTCTATCTGTGAACATTCCTTCAGTGTATCATTTTATTAATTTATTTGTTGTTTAATTTTACCGTCCGTATCAAGTATTAACTTCAATACAGTGTTTTTGGGCTTTCCTAACCGTCTTTTTTTGCTTTCAGAATAGCTTGCTGTAGCTTGCAATGTTTCCTTTTTTTCGGTAAGTAATTTTGTCCCTCATGCCTGCTTGACCATCCTATCTGTCTGACTTATTAATTCCTTTTAATGTTCCAGGTGTTGGGATTGAGAGCTGATTGCTCATTCATTCACCACAACACTTGAGGTGCTGGTGTGGGAACAGATGAGGTACTACTGGGGCATCATCCAAGTGACCACGAAGAATGAATGGCGTTATTTTGCTGTCTTAACAGGTCCCTCTGTTAGCATCTCAGCATCCCTTCTCGCAGTGGCAGTCTCTATGGAGCCACGCACTGTTCTGTACATGTGCTTTGTAGATGAATATGCTTTTAGGCTGTCCACTGTTTTGTGCACCATAAGCTTCACTTACTTGCAACAGTGCTGCTGCCCCCCCCCCCCCCCAAAGTGTGCAAGCCAGCATTGACTGCTCATTCCTATCTTCTACAGCTGCCTCCTGTATCTCCCGTTACTGTCGATTGAATTCAGGCTGTCTGGTAACCCTCAGGGACTTTTTTTGTGTGACAGAGCTAGATTTCTGTTTTTGAGGTCAAATAATAATTGTGATCGATGATTCTGTTAATTGAGAAAGCAGATGGCACGCTGACACAGTACTGCATTTTCAGCACTGGAAGTTTTCACTGTTGATCTATTACAGTGAGTGAACTGCTGCTGCTTTTTTGGTCAATTCCATTATGCTTCACAAATAGAGATTCTGCTTACCTTTTTGTCAGTCCTAATTGTGAAGGTGCTTAACTGTTGTGAAATCTTGATGATGGAGAAACGTTTTATTTTTTTTCAAACCTTTGACATGCAGACAGGTTTTTCTGGAGTGCGGCTGCTGGGCTGAATTTGTTGTCTGGCTCATAATTTGATAATTTGGTTGTTAATGCCTACTCTTGTGTTTTTTTTTTTTTAATCTTGACTTACTCAAGAAAGTTGATTTGACTCTCTTAGTGAATGATTTTGTTTATCAGCAGTATAAATTGATTTTGGAGGATCAGGTATAATTTACTGGAATTTATGTGATGCTTGAATTGTTCAGATAGTTAAATTACAGGTTACCACATGTCCCTCTCTGGGCAGATCAGTTCCTGTTTGAGCAATTTTGTCCAGTGAAAAAAAAATAAATAAATAAAAAATAGCAAATGTCCTTAGAGTTTGGGCCTACATTATTTCCCAAGTTTCCTGTAGTAGTTGGATAAGATAATCATTTTTCATATGAAACACCTTAATATTATATAAATATCAGAAATACCAAAATTCTACAACAGTGAGCTTTTAATTTGGAAATAATGTAGTCTCACTTTTCTGTAAAACTTTGTCCACTCTGGATGGGCATCTGAAAGGGTACAATCCTATGTGATATTTTAAGGTGATTATTTTCAGTAAGTTTTTAGTGACCTATAAGTGCTGTATGCATCACATATTCTTTATGCAGTTGGATATAATTACTGTTGGGTTTAAACTTCTTCATCCCTGAGCAGAAAATAACTAATTCTCTTGCTTGCAGAGCTGTTGTAAACCAGGGAACCTTTCCTGATCACTTTACTGTAAAATACTCTATTGAAAACACACCTCATAGGAGTTGCAATATTTCTTAAATGATGATAGTTTGCAAAAATCTAAACAATGAAATCTGTTTGTTAGAATGTGAGCTGAGCAGTGGTGGGTTATAAAAGGTCTGCCTGGGGATGCTGATTTATGTTGCAGACTTAGGAAGAATGGTGTTCTGTTTGCCAAAAATGAATCGCGCTATGATAAAGTAAAGGGTTATAGCTTGGAAAAGTATGCAAGGTAAAACCAAGATGTTAGCAGAATTGTCTGCTTAAAAATTTCCTGTTATGAACAATACAAGCAGGTAACACAGTGTTCTTTTGTGACAGCACACAGTCTGTGGAAACTGAGTAACATTTTCACAGTATTTCAAAACAACATTAATCTAAACATGTGCATGTTAGGTGGGTAAGTATCTGGACAACTTTGTGTTTCTTAATCTTGTGTATACTCACAGCAAGAGGTTCTCTGGTTTGATTCTCGGCTGGGGTGCCTTCTGTGTGGAGTCTGCATGTCCTCCCTGTGGTCGTGTGGGTTTCCACTGGGTGCTCCGGTTTCTTCCCACATCCCAAAGACATGCTGTAGGTGGATTGGACACTCTAAATTGGCCCTAGGTGTGAATGTGTGCGTGCCTTCTGTGGAAGGTTGGGCACCAAGCTGGCAACTCAACACCGTAAAACTCCACTGCCAGTCATGAGCGGACAGGTGATCTGCTGTGGCGACCCCTAACTGGGAAAAAACAAAAGAAGAAGAAGAAGAATCTTGTGTATAGGTTACATGCATGCAGATATTCAAACAGAATTATAGCAAGAATGATGTAAATGGGGCAACTGCCCTAGACCCCAACCATTGTTAAGGGATGCAATTAGCAGCTTGCTGCCCTGGGCACAGGTATTCAAGGGAGGTGAAATTGGCAGCTTTGACAGTGTTCTGTCAGGCCTTGCAGGAAGTGCAAGTATACTTGTAAGGCATTTAAAAAGGCATGCATGATCTGATCAAGGCTGCTTAAATGCTGAAGTGACAGTCACGGTGTAGAATCAGCAAATAGTTATGGATGTATTGCTGTTCACACACTGACTTCTGCTGAAAGTCAAGAGGGGTTAAATTCTTTGCTTAAAGTAATGGCAGTTTTATTACTATGCTGTATAAATGTATGTAGCTCTACATTAAGCCAAAATCAGTGATGAAGAACTGCAGTGATCTGTGAAATATATTATGAATAGGTGAGAAAACCCGATTGGTCCTCAACTCTGAGTAAGGGCGCCATCTGGGGACATTGCCCAGGGTACCATTTGGCCCAGCCACAGCTCTGTATGAAAATATTGTTAATATTCATAACCACTTTACCAAACAGACATTTATATCACAGAATGCCATTGTATTGCTCATAATGCTTTTTTAAAATTTTATTTATTAATTAATCCCTGCTTGTGCATACATTATCTCAACATGTTAGAATTACACTCCTCCTTGTTGCTTGTACATCCTACACTGACTACTTCACTTTGCATATTTAGGTAATCTCATCAGCTTTTAGATTCCACTTTGTTGCCTTTGTTTTAGAGACAAATCTGTTCCAGGACTTCAGACGCTGGAGACACTGACAAGTATACTTTTATCAGGAGTATAGGGGATTCTCCTGTTAAGGTATGTATGCTGTTACAGGGTCCACAGATCATCTGCTTTCCTGGCAACAATACTCTTCTAGGAAATAATGTGAATATTTATTTTTCTTTGAAGATCTTTAATTTGGAATAGTAATAGATATTACTTTTTTTCATAAGTTATATACACAGTATGATTGTTATGATTGATTTTTTTTTTATTTTTTATGAGATGCTGTGATAATTTTGAATTTCTTTTGTTTCTGAATGACTTCATATAAATAGTCACTAATCATGTTTAGAGGTCTAGAAAGATCATAGGAACTTGTCATATTAATTAACTGCAAATTTTTGTATGAAACATTTGTGAAGATAGGCGAAGGCTGCCAGCCTAGCCAGTTAGAATTTTGTAGATAATTCTGTCATTTGTAAATATTAATGTAAGCCACAGGCTTGTTGTCTTAAATGTGAAAAGACTGCATTGGATATTGAACTGCAAAAATGTAACAACAATGCACTCTGCTGTACGAAAGTTAAGTCAAGAATTTTATGACGGTCTTTGATGTCAAAATTCGGAGCCAGTATGTCTGGATGAAGGAATTCTGCCTGTTGTTTTCAGGCCAGAGTTAATGGCTAGAATTTGCATGTATAAATGTCCTTTATTGCTCTGGTTTCTGACCAGGTGTAAAGAATGTAAATGTAGTTTCTGTTAGCCTGGGAACACCAGAGAAGTGTGAAGAATGATGTCATGTGAAGCAGCTCTGTGTTATCAATTTAAAGAGAGAGAATCAGAACGCTCAGAGTATTTGTCTTGAGAACATCCAACTCACCAGCACTGTCTATTTCTGTATGTAAGTTTATTTTAGATCTGCGTTTTTCTCTTGGATATAGCTAGAAAATAGGAAGATTAACTAGTATTTTTTTTTTTTTTTTTTTATGGGTGACCGCAGTAGTGCAGTGGTTAGCATTGCCACCTCACAGCAAGAGGTTCTCTAGTTCGATTGTTGGCTGGGGTGCCTTCTGTGAGGAGTCTACATGTCCTCCATGTGGTCGCGTGGGTTTCCTCCGGTTTCCTCCCACATCCCAAAGACATGCTGCAGGTGGAATGGGCACTCTAAATTGGTCCTAGGTGTGAGTGTATGCATAATGTGTGCCTTCTGTGGAAGGTTGGGTGCCAGGCTGGCAACTCGATACTGTAAAAACTCCACTGCCAATCATGAGAGGACAGGTGATCCGCTGTGGCGACCCCTAACCGGGAAAAGCTGAAAGAAGAAGAAGACGACTAGTTTGTTTTTGTGTAATGTCAGAACTTTTGCTATTGTATTATTTTGAGTATTTCTCTGTGATCTCTGAACGCTTGACTGGCTCTGTATAGTAAGAAGTATTGTCTTGTGTTTTTATTATTTATTATTAAATATTTGTAAACCTTTCAACTGTGGTTGTTTGTGTAGAGATAATTTAAGCTCTAAAGTACATTGCATGTATATAGTGATGCTGTACCAAGTCACTCCAAATAAGTATTGACTGTTTGGTTACACTTCCATTTGAATAATAATATTGCACTGTAATAATTGGACACCCCTTTCAGAAGGGCCTTGGAGTAGCTGGTATTAGTGGGTGGTGGCAGCTGGTACTACCTTTTAGACTGGGCAGAAAGGGGGCATAGCTGGAGAACCTGTGCCAGCCTTCCCCAGGAGTGTCTGTGCGGTTGTATAAACTCTTATCTCAAAGTGTGTGTGTCAGCTATTTGGGCAGGGACATGAAGCACTGGTTGGACAGAGAGGGTGCTGGAGCTTTTAGCTTGCCCACTAGGCTGCGATCTGGACCATATAGCTGTGCATGTGGGGAGTCTTATTGGGGGACCTGGAGAGAAAGGGAGAATCCAGCCCCAGGCTGACTGATCTCTGTGTGCTCTTAAGGGAAATTGTACTTTACTGTGTGTGTATTTATTATCCTTTCCCATGTATGGACGCCCCTCACTGGTGTTAGTGGTGAGGATTGAGGCTCCTTGATTGCTGGGCCAGTGCATGGGCATCACAACATTTATCAAACTTTAACTTATATACATTTTAATGGAATTATGGTAAAGAATGTGTTGCAAAAGCCAAAAATAATCTGGGTGGGGAATGGGGGGAGCAAAAGCTTAAAGGCAGGGAGAGATTTTAAATATTTTTCTTGTAAACTTACAAGGTTGCTAGAACAACAGGTTGTACATTCATGTAGATTTTCCAGAACATACGAAGTTTGAAACTCAAATTTATTTCATTATTTAATGACTTCAGTCCTCTGTGATTTGTTAGAAAACCACAGATTTTATGAGACACAGACCAAAAATATGATAGAAAACTTTTTTGTGAAATTCTGGAAGGTTGAGAGGTGTGTGTTCCCCTTAGGGTCATACATCTGTATCCAGTGTGGTGTGATGTTTGCCGTTCTGTGAGGGGGGGGCTTGACCATAGAAACTGTGATGGATTCAGTCATTAATTTTCCTTACAATGTCTGAGCATTTTTAGTCTGTGGGATAGAGATGTGATGCACAGATGAGTAAGACATATATTATGTTGTTTTAAGCAGCACTGTTAGCCACTGGGAGAGAAGGCTGTAATGTTGCCAGTAAAAAAAAAAAAGTTTCACCTATTTTCAAGGAAAACTTTAGCTATACCCAATTTAGGGGGTATCTGCATTACAGCTGGGTACCATGTTTTATTTATTTATTTTTTTATTTATTATGCTTTATCTGGGTTAGTCCCACTAGGCCAGGGGAGATCTGAGGCAATATTTATTCTATCAATGGGGAATTTGGCTAGA